>NC_141321.1:22253926-22286426 GCF_037954235.1 Aulostomus chinensis
CATGGGGGGTACTGGGACACTGCACCGAAGAGTGGTTGTGGTGTTGAGAGGTGGGGTGTGGAAAAGGTGGGAGGGGAAGGGAAAAAAAGGGGGGAGGAAGAAAAACAGGTCTCACAGAGCTACCGTGCAGGCGCCAGCAAAGACAGCGAGGGTGGAAGGGAGGGGAGGGGAGGGTGGGAGGGAATGGGGGAGGGGGGAGAAAGACCCTGGTGAAACTCTCAACAGATGCGTGAAGCCCTTGTCAGCATTCCTGCTAGGTAACGCAAGGTCAGGAGCAAGCAGGAAGACAATATGAGGACTATTTGGGCTCCCTGAGCGCCAGATGTGTTTTAATAAGACGGCTGCCCTCCTAGCTAATAAGGTCAGCCTCTGGCTCCAGCCAGACGAGCAAACAAGTAGACTCTTGGCAGGAATTCAGCTCCAGCTTGGCACAGCCTCCCTCCCTGCTTCCTGCCTTGCTCACTCGCTCACTCTCTCTCACAAGCTCACAGAGATTGAGGGAGGCCGACTCTCTCTCTGTGCGTGTGTGTATGACTCACTTAGTCTCACACACCCGCCTTTTATTAGACACTTCCCTTTTTCTGCAAGGGGAGAGGGAGAACTGCTGCATAAAAGCTGGAGCCTTTGAGAACATCTGTGCTTGGATTGTGCACTTACATGCACGCACATAACCGAGTGTACACACATCCATAAACACACAATTTTTCAACCTGGAGAGCGACGCACGCCAACGACTACCTTCTACCGTTGAACATTAAAGAGTCCTGTTAATAGATATGTAATGAAAAACTAAAATTAGCTGTAAAAGTAAACACTGGAACAATAAACCTGACTTCTCCTGAGAGGAAAATAAAGAAGCCACATCGGCGCCAGAGAGATTGGCTTGCTCTTCGCTGAAAGGGAGACAAGAGGCAAGAATGAAGAGGAGGGGGGAAGATTTAGATTTGAGAATTAAAACAAAAGAGGGAGACAGAAATTAAGCAAGGATGGAGAGTTCTGGGTGAAATTTTGCTGTTCAGTTGTGGGTTCTGTTTACACAGAAACGTGTCAGAACATGATCCAACAGTGTCTGGCATTTATCATTCTTCAACAATTAATTTTCAAAAAAATTTACAGCATCAAAAATGTCCTTGTATTCTTTTGTAGATATTGCAATACATTTGGCAACTGGCAATTTCCTTATGGTTTGGCATATTTTGAGTTGTGGTATTTGGCTGGTTTTTGGACCTCTGGGCTGATTTTGCCTCACAGACCTGGCAAAGCTGCTCAGGTGCCAAAGAAGCAATGGAGGAATCGTGGCTGAGGGAATGTCACCATCAAAATGAGCACACACACACATGATTCATGAAATCATACCTTTGTCATATACATGGGAAAAGAGTTAGCTAAGATATGACACCCCCCTTCTCTCTCTCTGAGGAAAAGCGGACGTCATCCTTTGCCTCACATGATATCAGCCCATCAAACAGAACCTCTCCTAATGGTGCCTGCAGTCCTCAAATATTTACCTCAGGGCCAGGCTACAGGATACCACACACAGGAACGCTGCTGCACCTTGCTCATGGCCCTGGCTCTCACCTATTCCTCCTAGTCACACACACACACACACACACACACACACATACCACGTTTACACGCATTGGCAAATCACACATCGTCTGAGAAATATGGGAAACACTAACATGCATTCCACACTTTGTCAGCACTGATCTTTGAAGATTTACTGTCTTGCTGGTTTCTCTGGAGCATGTAGGTTGGACGACTCTCAGTGGGTTGCACGTGCACAGTTGCAATCGCTATGGTTACAGCTCGATGAGGTCATTGAGCATCGTTGTCCCAGTAGACAAGAACCAGGGAAGAATCGATGAATTTACTAAATCTGTCCGCCCTCAGAATGGTAGGTGCTGGTATATCCCCTTAGACTTTCAACTGGTTGACCTTCTCACAGGTTAGCAGGCAATGTTTATGAGAAGAGAGCAGATAATTGAAGTGCATCCTGATCCATAACCACATTGTCCAGGGAAGGCTAGTCGGGTCAAATGAAGGACTTCCAATGTATTTCAAAAGTCCAGTCTTAGTCAGACAAACACAATAAATCAACTTTATGTAACATCATTAGTTTTTAAATAAATATGACAAAAGATTACGCATTATGCAGATGCTGATTTCTAATTCTGCCATAGCTGTTATGTTTCCTCCTGAGGTTATCACTGGATTAGAAAAAGGTTCTATTCCAGAGGGTGCACCTTCTTGTTTTAATGCTAGCAGACAGCAAACATTGAGCTAATTTGAGATGACCTCGTCAAAGCAAGTTAAAGGTCACTCAGGTCAGCAGACCTTATCGTTCAGCAGGGAGCTCTGTTTCTGCTCTGTGCTGACCCCTGCTAGTCACTGACTTGCTCTCCTCCGCACACGTACTCAAAAACAAATGTGTCTGTGTTCCCACGGTTGCAGCAGGTCCGCGGGTGGATGTATAGCAGCTTTTAAAGCCAGGCAGTCAATTTTAACAGCCTATCACAGAGAGCCAACAGGAGCAGAGCCACGACCGGTTCAGCCACACTCCATAAAAGCAGTTCAGACTCGAAGACATCAGAGGAAGAGAGCTTTGATGTAACACTGATCAACACTCACGTTCGAGATGCTCCAAAACATTTTCATGAGCATGAAAACTCACACTGTCTTTCTTTCATACAGAATCCAAGTTTCACATTAACTAGAACAACTCTAACACCTGTGGAGCTGTGCAGCGTGGAAGTCAGTCCAAGCCTGCAATCCGTCCAACATTGAGGACACATGTTCCATATTGAGTGAGTGTCAAACCGGATCTCATCGCTCCCCAGCCAGCGTCAGACTGTCTGGAGTGCTGCTTTTGAAGCACTCATGTCAGGCTAAGCAACAGGTGGACAACAACTTTCTCACAAAACAAACAAAACAAAAAAAACAACAACCCCACCAGAACCGAACAAGATGATATCGATTATATCTGATGAAGGTCATTCCATAAAGGATCCACAATCCAATCAGAATCATGTTTTAATCAATCACAGTGTTATTTACTTATAAAAGGACAAAACATCAGACTGGTATTTTAGCAGGTCAGATGTTTTTATACTGTATGTAATGAGGTTTTAACACTGATACACAAAAAACATATATATATTGTTTCTTAACTGTTTATCTTCCCTATGGCAACATTGGTATCTAATGGATGAGCCTAAATCATATTCTAATGAATATCTGATTCATGTTTTAGCTATTTCTTCTCTCATTTGATCGTTCGGTGGGCATTAGCATTCAAGTCTATGATGTTCACTTATTTCAATCTCTTTCAAAGTACTGTACTTTGAATTTCATTGTATTTGAAATGTGCTATATAAATAAAGCTCGACTGACTTCTAGAATCTGTTTTTTTTTTAATTTTAGTCAGAATTCAAATGACACATTAAAGTTAATTTAGGTCACTAAAATTAACATCAACAATAACAACTTCCCTTTCAGTTTTCCATTTTCTATTATAAAACAAAAGCAGCCGCATATTTAGAAAAAAAACAAACAAAAAAGAATACAGATGGATTTGCTTTCGCTTATACATGTAATGAATGAGTAGACATAAGCACACTTGAGGTTGTAATAAGCCCGGCAGGAGCACATCTGTCACCGAGTCTAACCTTGACAGATAAATATTCATTAGCAGGCTGCTAAGCTACCTGACCTATGACTCACTCACTTCCTCTCCTCCGAGGGTAACAAGGAGCAGAGCAGCAGGCGGATGTGTAGCCTTTTCAAGACGACTCCCTTCTTTACCTGTCTCTTATTTTTGTCCGTGCTGTTTGGTGTGTAGCTTGTCTGCATTTGAAGTGGCTTTTGAAAAACAAACCAGAAAAAGAGAACCATGCAAGAAGCAGCAGCAGCAGACAGGTGATGTCACACAGACAGCTCTCTCCAAACATCCCAGGAATATTAAATGTTGGTAGTGATTTCAATAACTGAATGGAGGTGGGAGCAGAACCAGCTCAAAGATGGCACACTGCACTTCTGTCTTTCTAAAGTCATGGATGACTACAAGCCACAAAAATGGCTGCTTGTCTTCCTGGTAGCAGAAAATCACATCACGGAGTTGGAATGTGGGGGGTATTATATTGCTGAATAGTCATAAGTCAATATGAGGTATTGTCTGAACATGGTGGAGAACTCACTTATTTTTTTTGTGTTATTGTTTTGTGCTATCAAAGTTTAGCTGCCAACATACTAGTCTAGTAAACTGATGATTGAAAAAAATATTCCTCTTTTTCACACAAAACATTAGAACCTGGAACTTCTGTGAAATTTTATAGTGAAATCATTATCATCCTGCGAAAAACAGGTACGACATTGCCTTCAAAATGAACTATGTGCAATTGTTACTTGTATCTAAATGGATTATTGTTTTGCATTGGCCAAGTTTCACGTAAGTAAACATAAATCTATTTACAGGTATAAACTTCATCTTAGTGAATTTGATCAGAATTGTAATTTAAAGTTTGGGTGGGCGGCAGCAGATTCAGAATTTTGAGAATGGCTAAAGAGTTTTGAGAAGGCCGTCTGTACCCTGAAGAAAACTCTCTCATTTAAACTTTAAATAATTCCATTTTAGTAAACTAATAGACCCATTTTGCAGCATAACTATGGAGTGTGTAACTGTCCTCTGAGCAACCAGTCACCATGCCACCCCCAATGTCATGCAGCTAAAAGGACTCTGAAACTGTATCAGTGCTTCTGTTATTTCCTGAAGTCATTCTACTCTTATCGGTTCAAATATCAGTGGATCTCATGGTACATGAACAAGGACTACTGTATTCCATTCATCTTCTACCGCTTATCCTGTTAAGGGTCGCGAGGGGGCTGGAGCCTATCCCAGCAACCTTCAGTGGGTTCACCCTGGACAGGTCACCAGTCCATCACAGGGCTAACACATAAAGACAGACAACCATTCACACTCACAGTCACACCTACAGTCAATTTAGAGTATCAATCAGCCTCGTCCCCTCTTGATGTCTTTGGACTGTGGGAGGAAGCTGGAGTACCAGAGAGAACCCACACAGGAACAGGGAGAACATGGAGACTCCACACAGAAAGATCCTGTGCTGGAACCGGGACTCGAACCTGGAACCTTCTTGCTGTGAGGCGACAGTGCAAACCACTGCACCACTGACTACTGTATTGTCTTTATCAATTTTTTTCTTTTTTGCAACACTTTACACTTTAAAGTATCATTAACTGATATAGCAGGAAGCCCATGATGCAAAGATGTAAATTATGTTCTGCGAGCAGCTGATACTCTCGTGAATCCCTCAAGTCTTTCAAGCTTAAACACAGCTGACGCAGCAAAATGTCCCTGACCTGAAGGCCCAACAGACACTAAGATGACGGATGCGACTAAGAGGAAATACAGAACTTTGGCAAAGCTTATGACCCCGGCAGTCACAACAATTAATCATACACGAACACACACTACTCCTCCATCTGCACACACAAAGATGTCCCATCCTGTCATAGTTTATGTAAGGGTTTAGTGGTTAAATGGCTCAATAGTGACTCTTTCTACTCTAATACTATGAGTAATACTGGTAACAGTGCTAGAAATTAGACACTTAAGTGACACCAGGGAGTCCACATGAGAGGTTTCGATCGGTAAAAAACCCCAAAAACTGCTCATTAGTCATGGCATGACACATGGATACAGACACAAAAAAGACAACATGCATCACACACACACACACACACACAATTTTATCTCTGGCCTCAGTTTGTCACGCTCTGTCACTCTGAATCCTGGGGAAAAAGGCTGACTCAGACATCCATATGGTCATGCTTACCCACCACTCACCCCTCATACAACATATTTGTGGCTTTTACCCTGATAGACTCACATTCATGTGAGAGTGAGACACCACAAGTCAACATCTATTAATGATGTGTCCCAAGAAAGAAGATTGACTGAAAATAATCTGATTTTGATACTTGCAACATACATTGGTTTACTTTGTTGTGAAATGGTTTGAGCTGATATTCTCATTTTAATACAAATATCGAGTGTATTTTACATTACTGGGTAATGGCATTAGAGAAGAGACCAACATCTTTCCAAGGATAAAGCTCAAAAGCTACTTCATGCATTTAATTTCGTTAGTGGTAAGTAACATAAAACAGAGACGGAAAGTTTCAGACTTGAGCAACTTGAACTTCTAAAGTTCCAAACTGTGCAGCTGCCTCTCATCTAATTAGAAATTACCTTGAATTTTTTTGCTGAGATCCATGTCATTAGAGAGAATAAAGAGTTTCTTTAATTTATCCCCCAAAATACAAACACACACACACACACACACACACACACACACACACACACACACACACTTTTCCTCTCCAATTGTATAGCACCAATATATTCCAAGAATATTGGAAATAACCAGTGAGTGAAAAGATGAAGTGATAACATATAACATTAACATAAAAGGTTGTTATCACCCGTGTGACATGGAGTCACATGGAGTGACATGACCACTGCACATGAAGATTAAGAGTGGAGAAAGTGATGCACAGACTTCAAAAACACAACTGGACTTCATAATCATCTGCTCAGTGTGAACGATGTAAACTTGTACATGGTTTTGATTGTTCTCCTCTACATCTGTTTGCAGTGTGTTGCAGACATCCAGCGTAACCAGTAAAGAGTTAGGTTGTGTTGGAAAGGCCTCCACCAGAATGGACACCCCCTCAGTATCAAATGCCCCCTTGTGAGATGTGAGATCATGTCAGCACCAGGGATGAAGACAGAATCACACACAAGTCAATGTGTATCCGCATGTGTATGTAAGCATGTGTGTGAAGCAGATGGGAGGAAAGAGAAATAAGAGAGGGGTAAAAGGAGAATAGCGACAGAAAGTCTGCGAGCGAGTGTGTGTGTGTGTGTGTGTGTGTGTGTGTGTGTGTGTGTGTGTGTGTGTGTGTGTGTGTGTTGGACTAAGGGGGTTGTAAGGGGTTGGGGAGAAGAGAGTGGGGGAGTAGTGTGGTTAGGCATCCAGAGTCAGTGAACATTTTTCTGGCAGGCCCTCACTATGCTCCTGGCCGCCTGCCCAGCTCTGAAGCAAACTTAAACAAACTCCTGTTGCAGCCATCTGCTGGGCCCGCGGGATAAATCACAGCACTGCTCCACTCTGTACTGCTCAGCCGCACCACTATCAGGTTACTGTGTTAGCGGCCTCACACACACACACACACACACACACACACACACACACACACACAGGCATGCAAGCACATATTACAGTCTCTCACCCCCCCAACACACACACACACACACACACACACACACACACACACACACACACACACACACACACACAAAGCTACGCGTCAACCTGGAGCCAGTGCCTGCCATGGGGCTCACACCACCAGGAGAGGCCAGCAACATGTGGCCCCACTAATACCACAGGGAGAGATGAAGAAGAAGGGGGGAGAAATGAGGGGAAAAATGGGAAAAAAGGGAGGGGGTAGAGAAAGGAGGTGATGGGTGGATAGGAAGAAGGCAGACAGACAAAGCTTGGAGAAGAAAGAGAACGATGGGAGAGAGAAGAAGAAGAAGAAGACCTCTGACACTTAAGTTGAGCCAAGTGCTATTTTTAAAGCCCCCTGTAGAAGAGAAGAACATAAAAACATCTTGAAACCCTCTGCCTCTGTGTGCTTTAATAACAGCTTAAGTATTCATAATAGATCTGTATTTGGAGAGCAAATATTGGATTTTTACGTCTCATTCAGCTCCACTATTTTCGTGCTAAAAAGTCTTCCTGT
This sequence comes from Aulostomus chinensis, assembly GCF_037954235.1. NCBI lineage: Eukaryota > Metazoa > Chordata > Actinopteri > Syngnathiformes > Aulostomidae > Aulostomus > Aulostomus chinensis. Next base: position 22,261,754 of record NC_141321.1, read on the forward strand.
GCACTACTATTTCTTTGGTCTAACACGGTCAGCTTGCCAATGAATCTTGAAACAACTCCATGTTATTCTCAAGTGGACTTATCATCTTAGATCGCTGTGAAAAGCATATTACTCTATTTCGCACCTCTATCACCTGTCAGTGTTAGCATGTAGCATGCTAGCATCTGGCCATACAGTTTTGATTTCGCATGTTTTCCAAAATTCCAACACAAGAGCTGCCATGGTGCCATGGCTTGGAGGCACCTGAAAGGTCACTGGTTTGTTTCCCCCGGTGACCATGTCAAAGTGTCCTTGAGCAAGATACTGAGCCCCTAATTGCTCCTGATGGCCCTGTGATGGACTGGCAACCCATCCAGGGTGAACCCCGCCTCTCACCTAGCGTCAGCTGGGATAAGCAGTATAGAAAAGGGATGGATGGATGATCAGCCATGGTAAAACAGCGACATGAAATCTATCTTAATAACATGTCTAAAGTACAGCTGGCACACTTGAAAGGGACTATGGACAAAAAATAACAAATAAAAGATGAAAGGCCTTCGAGAGGTATTTGTGGTATCTATCTGTCACACAGATGGAGAAACTATATTAGTTTATTTGTGACTCACAGCATGGTCATGTCAGTGTGGGAGACTCACCAATGGAAACTATTCACAAAGTCCCAGTAACTCCTGACTATATTTGTGTGGTTGCTCACGCATGTGTGTTCATGTCTATTGATGTCAACGCCACCTGGCTAGCATTCAAGCCGCTGTAAACTTTATTTGTTTGCATGATGCTCTGGATTACCATCTTGCCAGGAAACTGGATCATGACCTCCAACTACAGCTTTACCAAGGGTCAAACCTCTCAATACAGATTGTTCGCTAGAGGATGCACCTCTAGAAATGTTAGCATTAATCTGTTTTACACGATGTTCTGTTTGAGGCGGGAATATTTTGCTGTTGTTCTGCCTTCCCAACTGTATGAAATGGTGGGAAAAACCTCACACTGGTAAAACATCACTCAAGGGATGATTGGTTCTGCGTTAACAAGCAAAGCAGTATGATGGTGGTTCATTTTTTTCAGCAGAGTATCTTTCTAAAAGTGTCTCTAGAGCCAGCTTTGTAAACATCCAAGGGTCAATTCACACTAGGAAGTCTGTTCCATGCCCAAGCACCTCTGAACCTGAAATCCAGTTGGTTCAACTAATGTGATTGCTCGGGTCTACTCCTAAATGGATGCTTTGGCATTTCTCACAATGTTTGAGGATATTGTTATCAGCACCATAAAGTTGCAATTGCACACGGAACGTGGGCATGACATCATGACTGTGCAGATATAGCCAGTAAGTAAAGCTGCAAAAGCCTCCCTTGATGTTTCTGCAAAAATCTTAGGTTTGCTGCATGGTTAAATTAAAATCCCCACTTTGCATAATCGAGTCTAGGAATTTGAGAAGGCCAAGCAACACCAAAACAACTCTAAAAACCTCAGTGATGTTATGTTCACGAACGCTGTGCTCTTTTCACTGTTCTGAGATGCTCCATGATGACTCCAGTCCCTTTGTGTGTCACATCACGTTGTGATACCGTGAGCACAGTTTGGTGATGATGTAAGCATGCTCAGGCCAAGTCAGGCGCAGAGCAATGTGAGCATCGCCCAATGGGGAGCAGGGAGGACAGACAATTGTGCCACAGAGGGCAACCGTGTCAAGTGTGAGTGCGTCCTACAAACAAGTTTGTGACAATAATTAGCCACAAGCGCGATTATGTGCTTACATCACAAAGATCAACCTTCATCGCATGGTGTGAAGTCTCAATACTGCTAAATGTTACAAGGCTACTAGTCTGTGAACTGCATTCTAGCATGGTCTCTAGCTTCAGGGGAGGCTCAGTCCAAAACTCCCTCTGTCTCTGTCTTCCCAGCTGTCCTGGAGCTGGCAGGACAAGCTGAGTATGTGAGAGACCAGGTGGCTCAACTGCATGTGGGGGTGGTGGGGTCGTGACCAGGAGGAGATGCTAATGGAAGGAGAGTAATTCAAGAAGGGGATGTCTTCTTCAGCCAAAAAAAGGTCCTTGAAGATCACCAGTAATGCGTATCATCATCTCTCCTCTGGTTGGCTGACAGACAGAGAGTAAAGCTATATAACGTCTGTTTGGTTGGAGCTAGTGTGCTGACTATCGCAGGGGGCATAGTAAATATAGTCCACTACATGGTGCTATTAGGGGCTCCAGCTGACACCACCCCAGTTGTCCTGACAGCAGGGTGAGAGCCAGTCTTGCTTTTCTTCACCCCATTAGAACTATTGGCAAAACAGATGATGAACATGAGGGTAGACAAGACGGTGAAACAAGAGCAGAGTGGGAAGTAAAGGGGGAGAGTTTAAGAACCGAGAATCACATTCACACAGCAACACTTGGACAGTTGAGAGGGAAAAACCTGAGACGCACTTAATAACAATGAATAATATCCAGTCAGCCGAGAACATAAGTTACATGTTAAATCTAGGGAAAACTGTGGTGCCACACACACACACCACAGCTGTGCCCAGGTGCACCACACACAAACACACGCGCACACGCAGCTGTGGCAAAATCCAGCTGCAATTTGGAGCACGAGAGCAAACACCTGCTAGTGCTCCCAACCACCTGGCAGACACGCGTGTTCACAAACACACACATTCACTCTAACACTTGCAGCTGTTGTGTATGTAGATGCTGATCAAAGATTACATACTTTGTGTGTGTGTATGTGTGTGTGTGTGTGTGTGTGTGTGTGTGTGTGTGTGTGGCAAAAGGGCAGCTGGTGGAGAGCAGAGAGCTGTAGTTTCATTACACTGTCCTCTATAATTACCTCCATCAAACCTGCTTTACTACTGTTAAACCCAGACTTATGGTAGCCTTTACAACATCATGCTAGGTCATGTAATGACCAGTAGGATTTAACTACAAATCTGATCTACTGCTCAATATAGACAATGTCTGTTGCAATTCTCACATGGAAATGCATGCGTTGCAAAATGCGGTCTTTACCAAGGTGACCTCCAGAGATGTTACATTGTGAAATATCTCTTAATAAATCAGGGTAAGGACAGGAGATACACACGTACAAAGAGAACAATTAGAAGAAACATAAGGTACATAATTATAGCGGGTGCTGAGAAGAACTTAGAACAGCAGCTCCACCGCAGTGGAACTAGCTTGAAAAACAACTTCCCTGAAACATCTGCACAGATCCTCAAAACTCATTTTGTGAATTACTACCTCATGTAATGGCAGTTGTTCTGATTTCTTGGCACCACTTTTTTTTTACCTCCACTAAAAAGCTCAGTCATGCAATCAGCAACACTGTTTTTTTTGTTGTTGTTGTTGTTGTTGTTTTTTTGTCTGTTAGCAGGATAACATTGTAGATGGATTTAGATGACACTCAGTAATTTCATAGCAATAAATCTGAGGAACAAGTGATATTGAAATATATCCAGGTTTTTGGTTGAATAATATTTGGATTCTGGTGATTATAATTGAAAAAACTCCTCTCAAAAAAAAAAAAAAAAAAAAAAAAACCTCCGCGGAGAATGACTGCAGCCCTGTTTAACAGTTTGTCATCTAAACCGTCCTTTATCATTGAGGTTCATAATATTTACTCTCTGGTTTCATCACTGCCCTTGACTGTCCCAGAAATTGAAGTGCATGGACTTTGTTGAGAAAATGTTTAAACAAAGACTGAAATAATGGACAGGAACAGATGAGAATGGGGGGGATACGCGAAAAGTAAAGCTGAAGAGGAAATTAAAAAGCTGTAACTCACTTGTCTCCAGTGCACAAACCTCACTTATCACAACAAATACACACTAACACTACTCCCACTCACATGACGCGGTTCTCACGGGAGGCCAGCTTAATAGTTCACACACAGCTAACTAGACTGTATTTCTAACCTGGCACACTGCATACACACTTGTTGGTGCCAAAAAGGCACCCAGAAAAACACTTCTAAAAGCGGATGGTTTCAGGGGCTTCAGTGAGACATTGGCTTCTCTGTTTGCTTCCCAGCCAGTCCACTCAACTGAATCTGGACATTAATTTTAATGGGGGACAGACCGCCAGCGAGAGTTAATGAAACATTAGCAAGGCTATTTGTTTCAGTGACATTAAAAAAACATGGTGCTGATTTTCAAGCCCTTCTCTACGTACATTCAGTAGCTTGTTTGCAACAATCACAGCCAAATTCATGGCACCTTTACTCCAGCCATCCGCCAGTCTGTTACTGAACCCGTTACGGCTGATGGCTGACATAATAACGACTGGGGTATTTATGGAGGTCTGCAACATCTGAATGGAGAGGAGTCTGCGATAATTACGATGACATCATCGATTACTTCACTTGATGATTACGATGCTGCAGAAAAAAAGCCTCGGCGGTGTAATTTCAGTAAGGTTAGGTGAAGTTTCCAGCTGCCATGGATGAGAAGAACCAGCAGGGGGGAAATTCATGGATCTCAAAGTATTCTTAATGCAAATTTTTTTCATTCATACCATGTGATCTACTTCAGCCCTTGAACATAATTCACTATTAAATAGTGTCATAATTAAGCCTGTCAGCACCAGACTGCATGGGCCAAAAAAAAGGAGTAAACTTTCATCTGCTTTCCAGGCGGCCCTCCATTTGCCCTGTACAACATTAACAAAGCTAACAATGGTGGTGAGGAGATAAGATAAATAAGACACATGACAAGCACTGACAAGAGTGTAAATGATGACATTCAAACAGAGGACATTGATGCATTGATGCGTAGCCTGAGGTTATAGGAGTGACAGGCTTTTTGGCAGGTAAAATTCCTGCTTATCTAAGCATTTGTTCAGAAAACTAATTCCTTTCAGTTTATCCAATAATGCCTTTTATCATTTATCAGAGCTTCAGAATAAATCTTCCCTTCGATAGCATATCTATTATTATGCACTAACTGTCAACATTTTAAAAGTAACTAGTACTCCGAGTAGATTTGGAGAATACTTTGAATTTTTTGAGTCATATCTCAGCGAGGTAACAGTCCTCCTACACTCGATGAAAGATTTTCAAACCCTGCCGAACAACTTCACGGCTGTTTCCAGTTGGTTATGGCGGATTAGATTCAGATGAAAGCTGAGTGGAGGCTCCAGAGCCAAACATAGGATTGTGAATCTTATCAGCCGTTCATCTGGTTGCCATAGTGACAGGAAAACACAATGACACTGAGCAAGAAAAAAAAAAATCCCTTGCAATGGTGGCTTATTATGAATGGGTAGAAATTAGACAACTTCATAGTTCACGCCTCGACCTTTGTTTGCCTAGATACACTTTTTGGTGTTTCCAGTGTATGTAAATTACTAGTACTACTAGGACCTCTACAAAAATCTTTAAAAAAGAAAAAAAGGGTTAGAGAGAGAGACAGACAGACAGACAGACAGACAGACAGACAGACAGACAGACAGAGAGAGAGAGAGAGAGATGTGAAAAGGGTCAACATGGAATGCCACTTTTCATTTGGCTGGTTAGTTTGATGTAGAGTTAGTTAATTGTAGCAGCGATCACATTGAGAGGATCATCCTAAATATCTGACACTGTATTAGTTCCTGGTCATCTGTGGTGACAAGACCATGACGTTGGCCACCATTGCGTCCCTCTCAGTGCCATGTAAGTCAGGCGTCGTCATGGCCACGACCACAGATGAGTGCCAAATTTTTCCTCTTTCATAGGGGAAAGCAAAAATCAAGCCTGACAGGATGCTTTTGCTTTTAACTACACACATGGTTGACTACAATTACCACAAAGTTGTTTTCACTCAAATATTACAGAATCAAAAGACGCTTGATTCAATATAACCACCACAACAACCAATATATGCCTTTGATCTCAGGATGAAAACTAGATCTAATGAGGAGGGCTTTTACTGTGTCTGCAGCTCTTTGCTGGGCTTGGACATCAAAGACGGGACAAAGAATAAAACACCTTCAACTTATCTGCACTGCGCAGGATATCTGATCTCTTTATTCACATATGGTCAAGAATGCAGCACCAAGGGATGCTAGCAGGAAGAGAGTGATTAAAGTTCAGAGTGCTAAATCAGAACCCACCTCCAGCAGATTTGAAATTAAGCCCAGCGAATGCCAGAGGATTCCCAGTGAAACGCAAGGGTGTCTGTCTGACCCGACTACTGAGAGAGGAGAGGAACACAGCTGTGGGAAAAAAAAAACCCAGGATACACGCAATAGAAATAGTTTGGACTAAACACACACACACACACACACACACACATATATATATATAAGGACAGCTCATACCACAGGTGAAGATGAGAAGATGACAACATCTCATGTGCACTGAATTAACACAATATTTTAGAACAAAATTTAAAAGAATCCTCTCTCTACATGAAGCTTTGGCCATCATGTTGTTATGTTTCTCTCTTGAATTGATGAGAATTTTCAGTTTTTCTCTTGATTCAATTTAAATCCCTTTAAAACCCCCCATACACACACACACACACACACACACACACACGCACACACCTTCTTATAGCCTCCTACGCTTTTCAGTTTCGCATCCAATTTTTCACTCAGGATAAGTTCTTTTTCTCAAATTTCAACTTTTTTTCCTGAATCCATGTGTAATGCTGACCTCACTCCTTCTTTCACTAGTCTATAAATCTTCCTTGGCGACACTGTCAGGATGCCAGCATGTTTTTCCTGAGACACCAAATGCCTCCTTTACAGGATATGGGCCGTGAAGCGAAAACACACTCAATCTTTTACACACACACACACACACAAACTTCTGTAATATATAAACACACATAAATACATCCGCACAACCAATGGCTCACCGCATCAACACAGAAAAAAGTGAGCCAGCACACACACACACACACACACACACACACACACACACACACACACACACACACACACACACACACACTTCTGTAATATATAAACACACATAGATGCATCCGCACAACCAATGGCTCACCGTATCAACACAGAAAAAAGTGAGCCAGAACACACACACACACATACTGTTACAGTATGACTGACCTCAACAACAACAAACATCCAGCGGGAGCACTCAGCAGTCCGAACAAATGTAAGCATTTACACTGCACACACACTATACACATATATATATATATATATATATATATATATATATATATATATATGAAACTTAGCAATTTATAAGGTTTATTTAAGTATGAAACTTAGCAATTTATTAGGCTTTAAGTCAAACTAATGCAGCATTATACAGGTGCTGTACAGGAGTATCAGGGGGAGTGCAATAGAAAAAAATGAGAGCAGGAAAGTTTCTTTTGCACTTCAAGAATAACACTGAAACATGAAGAATGAATGTGAAATTCCATTTCAAGAATGAAGTGAAAATATGAGATGAAAGTTGAAGTACTATTTTGAGAACAAATTCTGCTCTCCTGGTTCATTACAGCAGCCACCACCCTGCAAAAGCCAGAAGCTTACATGTGCACTGCATTCTTAACTTTATCATATCAATTACTTTAATAATACATGTATTTTCACCATGCTGATTTAATTCTCAAAATGGTGGGGGGTTTTTCCTTCAAGTTTCATCTCAATTCTCAATATTCTTCATTTTTCCAAAACAACTTTCTTAATTTTGCACCAAATTGCACCAAATTGATGAATATGAGGTACATAGATGTCACAAATCGGGGAAATTGATTTGAGTTCTAGATTTCCTTGTGCCTCTGAGGCAATCAAGTTTGGTTGCCACCCTGCTGCCCTCTACTGTATATCCTCTCATGAAGCAGAAGCAAATCTACGAACGTTTGGTCTCCCGAGAGTACTGGTGATGCTCGACTGCTGGTCTATATTTAAACATCCGACAAAAGGTCACATACAACTTGCTAATGAACACACAGCCGCAGAACATTAACATGATAACCAGCCATCTTGTGTGTAGATGTGCTCTGTGAAACATCTCATTTTATGTCTTGTCAATCGAAGAAAGCAGACCAAATTCCAAGAGCCCTGGGAACAAAATGCACAGGTTAAGAAAACACACTAAAAACAGAATAAACACAAGCCAGCTGAGACGATATCTTAATCAACACAGGAGCAACATTTATAACATATATTACAAAGTCACACAAAACATTGCAGAAGCATGCCGCCAATTCCATGAGAGGATAAGGGAAGTGAGGGAAGTGCTTCCAGAAGACACTTAAAAGGTGATGAATGCTCATGTACATTGTTTTAAATCATTATTTTGGTAGTCACAGTGTTTAAATATCTAATTTCCAAAACTGCTGACAGAGAAGAAAGCAGTAGAATCACGAGATGAGCTCTGGCCACGAACCACAGCAAGCATGTAAAAAGAGCTGTATCCAGGTTCATCACTTTGACGTGCCTCTCTGGAAACATTTCTGTTGTTTCATGGAATTTGCTGCGTTTCTGAAAAATGCTGTCCGCCTCTTTTGCCAAACTGACGAAGACATCTTTTAATTTTACTTGGGTTTTTGTTGATTTGCATGTGATTTCTTAACTTGTATTATATTGAGATCACCATACAACACTGTTTTCAAGCTTTTTGATGATTCACCACATTCGCAAGAGCATAATGTAGCACCCACACTTTCAGCTTTGACTCATCTCTATGCTGTATTGGTCTTGAATATGTCTCCATCGTGTGAAAATTAAACAGGAGGGGAAACACCAATACAACATGAAATACCGCTGCCCTGAAGCCAATCACACACGGTGCTGAAGGGAAACAGATGGGCGCGCCTCCTTGACAGCACAAACGCCAGCAATGACAGACCCTCTCAAGCTTAAAGCATGACACTAGAGGACAAAGCACCTGTTCCCCGCTGCCCGGCCACACCTCCCCTTCCCCACAGAGGCGCACAAACACACACTGACACTTTCAGAGCCATGAGGTCATTCGCTTACTCAGGCCAAAAAGGGCTGTGCCACCTGCAGTCTTCCCAGGCCAAAATGATCATCTGAAACCCTGCCCAGCCCGACGCTCCTCTTATCCCACACACTTGTCCAATGATGCCTCAGCCTTGGTGGGTCCCATAATTAGACTCTATATTGGGAGAATCCCTATAGCTCATCTGGGACCTGTTCACATGTGACTCTCCAGACAAATGAAAACAACTTTCAGTGAGCTCCGGTAGACAACTGGTGAAGATGAATAACAAATAACATCAACTGTTTGACTCCAGGAGTGGACATCAGTTGCACGGTGCTGCCTTTCCTTCACTGCCACTGCAATAGAAACAACAGCAAAAAAAAAAAATCATTCTTGAGGGACAGAACGAGAATGAGGTGGACAGCTCCAGACAGCTGGTGTGAGTGTGCTACAATTTGAGGTTGCTGACTGTGAATGGCATCCACAGATGTTCTTCACATGTCCTGGCTGGACAGTCAGTGTCTGTTTGCAGGAGAGAACTGTTCACGGGGCCAAATGGCTGTCTAATGCTCCTCAGCTCTTCATTAACACATAACAATCATCTTTTCCCTTTCTCACTGGTCCCCTGTAGACCCGTCGCTTCCAAATTCCATTCTCTGCTATTGGTCATCTGGAAAAACAGCAATCAGCTTTCTAACAGGGGATTTGATGCGTGTTGTTGATAGAATAGCAGAACTGAAAAAACAAGACTTTGGAGACAGAAAAGGAAAGGAAAAAAAAGGTAAGAAAGTGAACAATGATAAAATGATGTCTGCAGGGGAAGTGTAGCTCGATGTACTGTTTCCCGAGTCAACCCATCTGGACCACCTATACAAGAGTCTTCACTCATCAAAATGGCTTATTCCATAAAAGTGATACTCCACCAAAAACAAAACAAAAAAAACAAGTGTATTTTTCCTTTCAAATCTCCACAAATGAGTCTCTTAAACTCGGAGCATCGGGGAAAACAATGCAGCTGTAATTCTATGGCATTGGCCAAAGGTGGCACATTCGACTGAAGCAACTACCTTGGCAATAGTAGCTGCGAATTGAAAGTGTTATAGATTGGTTTTAGTTCAAATTAAAGCTTACAGCGCATACAGGTGGTTAAAGAAGACGTGGACTATACCAGGTGATGTGCTTCAGAGATTGTTAACTGACATTTTAGGACAGTTCTGTTTGTATTTTGTAGCCACAGTCCATCATTTGCTTCGACTTAAATACGTGACTGAGTCACAAAGAAGTGATGCAGTGGTGGAAAATACACTTACAGGGTGAAGAATCACTTTGACGATGTGAGCGGTTATACGAGCCAAGGTGGTTGAGTCTGTGCCTCCATCTGTCTAAGCCATCCCTCTCCCCAGTATCGTATCTATATTAGCATTGCATTTACATCTATCAATACAACAAATACGCATCAAGATTTAGGCTTAATATTGTAATTTTAGTAGTATTGGCTTTTTGAAGGACCATAACAGAGGGGATGCTGATGTTTGGAAGACTGAATTACAAATTTTATGAATGGCAACATTGTTCATCTCTGAATGAACTAGAAATGAGTGAAACATACTCTGCCATGCTTACTCAAACACACACACACACACACACACACACACACACACACACACACACGTCTGGCCTTGACCTTCGCATCCCCATAGCTTTGCTCTGGTGTTTATGGAAGAGAGGTTTGATTAAAGTGTTTGTTTCATCACTGATCGTCCAGGCTGTGCAGCTCAACCCTCCACACGCATAACTACAACACAGTTCTTCTTTTACACAGGAAGCTGTTGAAGGGAAATGGTCATTTGTCACTATTATTTCCCTTACTTTATCACAGCAATGCCACTGCCAGAAAAATCTAACTCATCTCTTGCCATGTGAGTCTGGGGTCATCCTGGGGCAAGTACAGTCTGCACTAGGCTGCAGGAATGCAGGCAGCATTAAAGAATGATTTTAACAAAGCCGATGGAAACGTGACATTTAAAAACTGAAAAAAATAGTAAATTTTTTTGGTCTTACCTTTTTTCTAGACGGTGGCGAAGCTGATTCTTGTTCTTTCCTCTCCCCGTCTGAGGCGTCATGTCCCAGCCTTGCCCTGTCCTGCTGCATGCTCTGGCCCACCTGCACCATTGCCTTACATTCCACACATGAACCTATCACCAGCCTCCTCCCATCATCCACCAGGAGTGTGCGTGTGCTACGCGGTGCATAGAGGAACACAGGTAGCCTGGCCACAGTGACAGTGCACAGCCTGCCTTGCCTGCGCTGCTCCTGCCTGCAGAAGAAGCACACAAAAGCCTCACAGCTGTACTGGCGGGCCCAAGGGGAGCTGGGTGGCTGGGGGTTGGTACTGGATGAGCCAGAAATAGAGGGTGTGGAGAGACCCAGGCCCTTGCTCTCGTGTTGGGCCCACTGAGCATGCAGGTCATGGTAGCAGAGGGAGCAGGCCGACACCAAGCCTGTGGCATCGACTGGCTTGGCGCGGGGAGCAGGAGGGTGGACCGTGAGAAAAGGGAAGAAGGGCTCCCTCTCCCCACAACGCCCAGGCGGATTGACATGCAGCTGGTACTCTCCTCCAGCACATAGCTCAGCTCCACACAAGTAGCACACTGACACGGAGCTGCCAGGACGCGAGGACACACCTGCCTGGGAGTGGACCAGTCCAGACCCTTCATTGGCCATGACAGCATGATACCTGACAAGGAAAGAGCTGACAGAGGTGATGAGGTCCTCACTGAGGCTGAGTCGATAAGCACTCCAGATCTCCTCCAGGATAAAATAGCACTGTGGGCAACAGTGAACGCAGCCGTTCCTCACCCGCTGGGCGTTAGGTGGGATAGGCAGCATGTTGATGAAGGGAAAATACATCACACCACGAGATTTACCCACACCAGCCTGGGAATATACTTCTCTTATATCCCCTCCACACTCCTGGCCACAGAGGAAACAGGCCTCATGGGAAGCCTTGGTGTCAGGTATATATTCCCTCGGCTCTGAGGGTTTCCCCTCCTGGAGAGTGAGCTGGGGAGGGTGGGGAGCACTGGTGGCCTGGTTGAGGGGGACTACGTACAGGCGTTGGAGGACGGGAACATCTGCCAACTGGAAGCTCTGCCATTGCTGCATTAGTGAGGAGTGACACCTTCCACACACTAGAGTCGTACCTGCTGGACTGATGGGAACCGCACCGCGGGGAGGAGAGTGAAGCCACAGGAAGGGGAAGAAGGGCTCACCCTGTGCTGTCTCCTGCTTCTGAACACAGACTTTAAAGTGTCCATCATGTCTGAGCCCAGTGCCACAAATAAAACACACACATCCCTCTGGACTGGCATCCACAGAATTGTGTGACTGTGGAGCCTTTCTTGCGTAAAGTTCTCTTGCAGGTCCAAGCTGAGTTGTCTTACTGTCATACAGGCCCCTGTCATCATCACTTGTAATGTTGATCTCATCCTCATCAGAATGATCAGAGTTACGTTCCCTGGGAATATCATTGTTGCGTGTGACAGCAGTGGAACCTGACAGAGCATCCTCGCCTCTTCCTCTGTGCAGCAGCAGAGATCTGGAGGAGGAACAGCTGTTGTCGGCGAGTCGCTGGATCTGATGCTCAGCATGTCTGACATTCCCCTCCTCCAGCCACTGCCTGTTGCGCATAATGACCCCGTTGTCTTGCACAGGTGTGTCAGAGGGAGGGCTGTCATAGCACCGCTGGAGGACTCTGTCCCGGGACGTTGCCAGTGAATCTGATGACTGACAGACACTATTCATCATTTTAGCACCGCGCCTGGCCGGCAAATCCGCTTTTGGCGATCCCTGCGCACCATAAACTCCCATCGAGTAGCGGATCGTCCGCTGTGAATCTGGGCTGTTTCGAACACTGATTACGTTATTTTTCCTGCTACTGTCTCTTGGCGATTTGCCAGACGCTCTCAGGCACTTGTCCTTGCCCACACCGGCTCTGTCCACCAAATCCATTTCCTGGTCTGATATGTTCTCATTCTCAGAAAAAGATGAGAAATCAGATTCTGCGCCCCCGTCGTAGTTCTGGCTGCCAACACCGATTCTCCTCTCCAAATCATAAGATATGTTCCACTCTTGTGGTACCCGCCGGGAGTCGCACTGGTAAGGCCGTTTCAACCAGTACATGCGCTTCTCAATGGGTGTCCTGCTCCGCTCGAAGGAATTCCACTGCTCCGTTAGAAAGCAGTGGCACACGGCGCACACGAGCGCATGTCCATCCGGGCTCACTTCACACGCACCCGGAGCTGGCTCCTGGTTTTGAAGGAACGGGAAAAAGGGAAATCTCTCCTTTTGGTATGTCACTTGTAGCCTTAATTCCTTCCCTGTTGTTACACCACTTCCACATATAAAACAGTGAACCAGTCCCCCTAAGCCATTCCGATCAGTCCTTGAAGTGTTACCGGGCACTGGACTGTGCTCGCCGGGCATAGCTGCAGCCATGAGTCGGTGTTTCCGAGACAAGAGTGCCAGTTCCTTGTCACGGGGGGAATTCATTGTTTTAAAACACCCGAGGCTAGACTACATGGCATAAAAGTTCTGTCTTGCTCGTGGACAACGCTTGTCATGCATTCAATTTCAGTCCAACTTACTCTGTGAGTGATGATACAGACGGGAGTCCATTGAATCGATAGCGTGCAGCGAAGGCAGCAAACATTCACGGTTTTCTTCCAGGGACGCGATAAATTCTCCCGAATCATCCACAAAACAGCCCAGAGGTCCTTACTATTTGAAGTTATGAGTCCGCAGGTTTGACAGAGGCAGCATGACAGAGGAACTTGGGATCATGGGTCGCCTCTCCAGCAAACTTTCCTGCTTGCGCTCTGCAAAGTTTGGCCGCTAACTCGCTCCCACTGTACACAGCGCCATCCCCGATTCATGGGACCCGTTTAGACACCCCAAAGGCAGCCTCCACCCCCTGCTAGCCCCCTTTTATAATTTCGCAGTGATTATGGGCAACAGTCCTGCAGTAGCTAGTCATCCTGAACAAATAACACGCAGACTATTTCACATATGGATTTACAGCACGTATCCTACATTTACCCATCCATGCCTGTAAGGATTCTTTACGTCAACATGTTATCAACTTCGCATTGGAACACTTCAAAATTAAATCTGTATTTAAAAAAAAAATCATGTTTACTCCGCCAATACAGATGATTGCATGGCATTTGTTGCTGTTTATTTATATCACAATAGAAGATGTAGAATGGAGAGAAAAGATTGTAAATCACCAAAGAGAATCAAAAGATTTCCAAGATGATTAATAATATCATATCAATACAGTGGTCACTTCATCTTTGATGTATGGGGATTCCCATACAGGGGATTATATTTTTTCCAATTTATAGACAATCCACCAAAAAGATAAACTGGGAGGGAGGAAAGGGGCAAGAGGCCAGAATATTATCTCCAAGGGGATTAGTGTACTGCCATGTCTTTAAATAGTGAGGCCAATTTTCTGTGCTTTATGCTAAATTTAATCACTAAGTGTTGGTTGTCTTGCAACAGCACGTATCACATTCCTATGAATTGCTTTAACATGGAGAAATATGTGTGCAAAGTCCATCCTTGCTCTCTAGATAAACAATAAGACATTGAATGATTCATAAGTGATTTAAATGTGAAGATTTACTGAAAATAAGTCCTCTTGAAAGACTCCTAGCTAATGCAAGGTAGGGAAATAGATCCCACTAAGACAAAGGGATCATTTATAAAAGGAAATGTTATGGATTAGCAGTGCATCACTGAAAACAGGCTGTCCTGACCCAAAAGAGTCTACGTGACAGTGTCACAGTCTCTGAGGGGCCTGCTGAAAAAAAACGTTATCTGGCATGGGGGGTCACAGTTCTCAGTTTAAATCAGACCACTGCTGAGCTTCTTTCTGTATGAGTTCAAGAAGGTTGGAAAAAAAACAAAGTTTCCCACCTGTAGGCATGATGATGGCAGCAATGATTCTTCTCTCTTGCAGGCTCTGTAAAAATCATTGAAATCAAGACAGAAATCATTCAGTGTGACAACTGAAATGCTTTAAAATGTTTCAAAAACAATGGCAAGGCTACTTAAAGGTGCCATTTCATCCAAATAATCTTGCGCGTAACTGTAGCCGAATGCTTTAAAGCACAGCACACTGTATCCTGCTCCCCACAGACTCAGTATACACTCATATACAAGCCAATACATTCCTCAGTATCTGGACAAGACAGTAAGGTCAGTAATCAAACCTCAAACACTCGCGTCATCTAACAATAACACATGTAAACAGTTATGTCTGCCCTCTCCACTGTGTACTGGCCTCGGCCTGTCAGGCACCACGCCTCTGAGCCACTCGCTGCACCCTCTATGTGAGACCCCTCCCACTCATTCAATATCTCCCTCATCATCACCTCGTCCTCTGAAGGCTAATTGAGCCCCCCCCCCCCCCCCCCCAGCTCACCCAATCCAGGTTTTTAATGACACGGCTGAGCTACCGCGTGTCTCCCTGCCTGCTCAAGTGTCTTTTTTTCTGTGTCCACCCAAGCAGGAAAAAGGTCTTTCCTGGATGATTCAGATGTGTTTCTGATGATCATTCCAGGAATAAGAAGTGGAACACATTCTCTAATTAAATGAGTAACGATGAATACTGCAGTTACTCACATCAGGATACACCTAACACAGTCTATCAGTGACAGTTGTTTACAACAGTGCCATGCAGTGTCAGAGTTTAGTACTGCACTATCCTGGAAATCCCCCACCTCAACTCACCCCCACCTCATGCAGCCAGATGGATAGTCAAAGAGGCAGATCCCAGATGTGAGAGGGATTTATGTGTGTGTGTGTGTGTGTGTGTGTGTGTGTGTGTGTGTTTGTTTGTGTGTGCATATGTGTGTAGCCAGTGATGTCTCTGAATTTGATTGACAATGAAAAGCTATAAATGATCACATATATTGCTGTCATAGGTTCTTGTTATCTTTTTTAATTTTTTTCTTCTGTAAGGCTTCTGAGAATCCTAAGAGGAGGAAAAATCTCTGTATTTGGTGGCACATTCACACCCATATAGATAGAAGGAGACAGTGTATAATGATCTCTGGCAATATACACTGACTGAATGAAGGTCTTTGGCAATTTGAGTTTTGTGTTATAGTGCTCATTGTGCGATGTATGGACCCTCCAGGCTGAGGAGAGGGGGAGAGTGGAGAGGGAGGTGAGATAGAGAGGGATATGGAGGTGTGTGTTCATGAAAAAGAATGCATCTGGCAAGCAATTTGAATAGAATCCTCTTGTTGGGGCCTCCTGGAGCTTTGTCAGAAAGAGGTGATGACAGGAGCAAGAGGAGGGCACAGACTGCACAAGTGTGTGTGTGTGTGTGTGTGTGTGTGTGTGTGTGTGTGTGTGTGTGTGTGTGTGTGTGTGTGTGTCAGAGAAAGAGAGAGAAATACTCAGATCTCATACTTACAGCAGCTATAATCACTATCTTTATAACATCCAACGCTGCAGCACCCTGACTCAATTACAAGGGTAAAATCCTGCATGTAAAATCCTTCTTGAATAAAAGTACAAAAGTAGTATCAACAAACTCGGATCTCTTCCTGGAATGTACATTGTCATGTACAACATTGAGAAGAGTTCTTATTTTAAGTCAATTTTGATCTAATTGCTCTTTGTTGCTTCATATTTAAATAAGTTCGGACCTTTATTAATTCACTGATACTGACTGGCATTTATATCAGACAGTCGAGCTGAATGGGCTTAGACTAATAATTCGGAGCCCACCCGATAAGTATTTGTCTCAGTTTGGTTCATTTATGGCTACAAGTTGTACTTTTTTTTTGCTCAATTTATTTGTGTTGGCCACAAGATATTAATCATGCCTACATTTAGTGATTCTAAGGTCACAACTATGGTATTCATATTGTTTGGAGTGAGGTATCCATATAGACTATAGATAAATTATTAATTAAAATCTTTTCTTGAACACCTGTATAATCTGTGGCTGTTAGCCAATATTGCGGGAACATGCCCTGCTAGCTGGGTCATTCCACGTTAAGTGCAGATGTAGGTAATTATAATGCCTTTGCTGATACAGATGTTGCTTCATAGCACTTTGGAAATCACCCTCTTGTGATTGTGTGTTGCATTATGACAGCTGCACTGAAAATGGCTGCAGGATGTATAAACAGCATAACATGATACCCAACAGTATTGTTGACTTAATTTCTGCTACTGCAAGATAGACAGTAAGAACATACATGTATCCATGCACAGGCAAAGATTCCTGTGTGATGCCAGGATAGTTTCATGTCTGAAAAAATGTACATACAGTACATCAATTGCATATTTTTATTTGACATGATTTTGGCTACATTTGTGTATTTATTCTAGATAGAAGGTGACCAGATGAGCGTTTGTATGTTAGTGTCACTTCCGGTACTTAATGCAGCATGCTGAGGAAGACATCGGTGGAAATATGTCCATCATTGTACCTGCTGTGATTTCCTGCCAGTGGTTTGATGTCTCTCATGAGATGTTCTGCAGCATCTCCAACAAGCAGAAGGAAAGTACTATGAATACACATAACCTGCATTTTTGCACTGCACATAAATACTGCATGCAGCTTTTTCTGATAAATCAATTTACTTCTTGTCCCTGACAGCGAATATTAGTGAGCTTGGATATGAACATAGATGAGTGGTATTTTGTAGCCTTTATCCACAAACTGACAGCAAAAGAAATAGCCAGACAGCAGATGGGTTTTCCTAACACAAAGCCTGGCTGTGTTTTCTTTGTATTCAAGTTCCAAAAAATGTACAGGATGAGACCTATATTTGAGTCCTGTCTGCTGGTATGAAATGACACACTGCTGAACTGGTGTCTCACACAGTAGCCGGAGCCTGTTGGGCTTGACATGCTGAGCCAGCTTGTCCTCGACCCTAAATCTTGACTGGTTCCGTGTGGTATGTGACTGTTATCCATTACCTGGAGGATCAGTGGCCTGTGAGGGAGGGGAGTGAAGAAAAGAAGGCTCAAAGACATCATGGACCAGAAATGATGAAGGGTTGGCTTCGTGTTATCATCTCTGACTCATTAAAAAAACAAACATATGCTTCAAAAACATTGCCGAAAATGACAAGTCCTTAGAGAGAATGACTGTTAATTTACTCAAACTTGAGAGAAAATGTTGATCTGTACAGAAAACCACAGAGAGACACTACGTCTGAATCTCCTGAAACCAAAATGATGAACTTTTGTATGGGGGGGTTAGGGCTGGTAGAAGGCTCTGTAACTTTAAAGTGACATACTCAAAGAGAATAAACTTCAAACAAGTCAATGCCATGCACCCCACCAACAATGCGGATGATGAAACCAAGGACCACATCGACAAACAACTGCATCCCATACATGGGACGCAGGCAACAATATCAGATGTTTGGTTATCCAGCACGTTGATATTCATAAATGAACCCAAAAATCCCATCGAGCAAGTATGCAGCATCAAGAATTTAAGGCATCCACAGCTGGATGTCTTAGACAAAAGAGGAGATGATGTTGCATCACCAAGGAATTGGATCAAACCCGAACCTGAGGATGTATCTACAAATGCTGCCAGTAGGTGGAGGCTATCTCTTGATCTTTCTTCAAGTGTCCTAGTCAGGAGCACCAACCGACAGGAGTGTTAAGTGTCTGATGGTGAGGGATACCAGAGCCCCTTAAGGAAAGCAGACACAGGAGGAATGACAGGGACCTGAACTCAGAACCTTCTTGCTGTGAGACGGCAGTTCCCCACAGCCCAAAATCACAGTGTATTATACACACCATGACTTTGTGGCTTTTTTATGTTTAGCCGCATGCCTGATGACCCCTTCCATTCCTTGCTAATCTGTTTGTCATTTGTATATCTGTTTTTGGGTCAGGGGAACATGATCTCTGGTGGTGTGTGAATAGTCCCTCTTACCATTTCTTTCTCACCACTTTCCCTTAACCCCAGTGGAAAATGTCATGTGGTCAAGGAAAGATTTGTAGAAGAATTCATATGGACATCAGAAAGGACATCTCTCTCTCGTAGGGTTTAGTCTGCCCATGTCTCCCTGCTCAGGTCCTTTGTGGTTTCATGGCCCCTCCCACTGAAATGAAAAGTCAGTTGGGAGGCTAAGCTAGGCTAAGCTAGTTGCTTCCATGATGTTCCCTCTGGGTAGCCATTTGGTTATGCTGAGGCTTTTTTCCTTTTATGTTGTTTTGTTACCGTTTACCACCCCCCCCCCTCACACACACACACACACACACACACACACACACACAAACATACATCTTTGTGAGGACCACCTTCATTAACACAATACATTCTCTTGCCCCTTTCCCTGACCCTAACCATCAGGACTAAATGCCTGACCCTGACCCTGACCTTGACCCCAAACCTAACCAGAACCTAATTCTAAACTTGACCTTAAAACCAAGTCTTGAGCTGCAAACGGCTCTTTGAAGATGTGAGGACCAGCTAAAATGTCCTCATTTTCCATAAGTGTCCTCGCTGTTAGATATTCACTGGATGAATGGATACAGCAGGATATAATCACAGCTGATAGAAGATACATGACCACTGAAAACTGTACGTGTACAATATGTGAATGAGCATCACCTATCCTGTGTGTGTCTGTGCTGCATTTTCATTGCCATGTATGAGACATTGCTTTTACCTGATACCTCCAGTGAGATCTCCTGGAAACTAAACATGTTATATATTTGTCTTGAGTGGAGTTCTAGAGGTGATAGAATTGAAAACAATTATTAGATGAATTGCTATTCAGAATGCTTTCACATGTTTACTCTCTCCATCCCCCCTGAACACTGCTTAATAGCTTTGTGGCTGACACATTTCCACCCCAGAGCTCACCTTTCCCCCAGAGAAGCTGAATACAGTCACTGCCAAAGAGTCCTTGTTCACATTTTTACTCTATTTTAACCCATTTTATACAGAAACCTGTGTGTTCATGAGAATCGTTTATTATATGCTGTCACAAGTATGGATGCGCATTGATGTCAGCAGGGAGAGTTCATAAGTATTCATTTAAGAAGGAGTAACAAACTGATGAGGGAATTTTAGTTGGTATTCTCTGTTTTACCTCTCTTGTATATCATCTTCCAAATTCCTCAGTAAGGTTGATAGCTGGCCTGACCCCAGGGCCTTGACTTGGGTCAGGAGTAAACCTGTGGTGCCTTTCATAATTCTCTCATAATCGTAAATTTGTTGTGAAAACACTTCCTGATAGTGAAGCTGACAATCATGGCGCCAGCGTTGTCTGTGTGTAGCTGTGTTTCGACGACTTGAAGGTCACATCTGTGCAGGATGTTGTAGTTTGGTATTACTGGGTAGTGTCAGACATTGAAAGTGTGACTGTTTACGGGGGTCGGACTCAGATGTTCCGGGGGAGCTGACTCAACCTCATCTCACAGCGAACCTTGTACACCTGTCGTGGACGTCAAGTAAAGGCGGTGTAAGCCGCCTCTGAGTCTCCAACCTGTTCCTTGTATCTGACCAATTCCCTCATCACACAAAATTCCTCCACGCCAACCATGGAATAAACAAGGGTGAAAACAGAGGAAAAAAATGAAATCTGAAAAAACAAAAAAATCCAAACAATGAACATTCAAGTGGACACAGAGAATCTGAATGACAGCACATGAGAAAATGATAAATGCAGGAGAGCTGATGAGGGGAGAGAATGGGAAAGGGAGGGAAAGTCTGAGGGCATCTAGTGGACAACTTGAGAATGGCAGGTTTATGGAGTTGGTTAGGATGAGGAGAAGTAAGCTGACAGAGACAGACAGTAGCTTTTTTCCCACCTTTATTTGTTTTGGTATTGAATAAAAGACTGATCAGCACAGTCTTCCGAGGGGTTGCCTACACATGCATGCTGCATTTGTTGAGACGAAATTGACAAACAGTTCCTTTTAAAAACTGGTTATATTTTTATTGAAGCTCCATCATAGAAAAGGCCTGATATTTCACAGTTAATCGTCTCTGACAAGCATTTTGGTAATTTTTGGAGGAGGAATGCAAAGCATGAACCACAAGAAAACAGTTTCTTTCAAGATGGCGCAAATAAAGCAGGTATCAAGAACACATGAAATATTTAAATTACATAACTAATACATACTAGAAAACACACACACACACACACACACAAAGAGAAAAGCACCCTTGTTGTTTCCATTAATGTTTAGAATTCTATTGTGTGAGTTTTTGTTTTTGGTTTTTTTTTTTGTTTCAGAAGTGGCTGATGCTGTTTGATGCCAGAAATAACAGCTATGCTTTGCTGCCAACCACAGCTCTGTATCCTGCCAGGCAGGAAGAGAGGGTGTATGAGCTGTGGCAGGGAGGTGACACAGGAAGTGAAGCAAGCCAAAATGTCAGCAGTTCAGTCCCCTGATGGAGAGCCATCGCTGAGGCTCTGAAACAGTTAACAAACAGTCCACTCTGTAGGAAGAAAATAAGCTTTTCAAGGTTGTGAGCACCATCAAGGCTTGTTAACAAGATGCAGTTCACCTTTTTTGGAGCAACACATTTGCAATTTAATGTTTTATTCTCCATTGCTTTCAACAACGATGAACTATGCCCACGCGCGCGCGCACACACACACACACACACACACACACACACACACACACACACACACACACACACACACACACACACACACACTCAAAGAAAAAGAGAGAATTACTTTTGGGTAGAAGCCTGGACTTTCTCCTCCTTTTTGTTTATTTATTCATTTATTTCTGTAAAATCTCATCCCTCTTTCCAAGGTCAGAGGTGCAACAAAGGAATGTGTTTCCTCTGAATGAGGATAAACTAACACATCCAGCTCATACAGTGAGGACAGGCCCATAGGTCATTCTGTGCTCTAGATCATATTCCCCTGTTTTATTATATTTTCAATAAGATTAAATGCAGTTATTCTAAAAGGTGATAAAATATGGAACTTGAACTTTTGTCCAGGTTAGCCATAGAAACAAATCATAAAAATATTCCTTTATGATTTTTCATCGCTAAGATTCCCTGAGTGTTTGCCCCAATTCCTTCTTCAGTCCACCAGATGGAGAAGATCATGGGGTCTTAATACTGATCAAATACAGACTTTCCAACAAGCATATGATGTGTGAGTCAGGGAGATTCTACTTTCCCTCAAAGCTAACCCCATCACGGCTGTGGCTGACCTCTACCCTCTTTCCCATAGAGGTGCAGCCTGACTGGAGCCTTGGATGAGTGTCTCCTCAGTGACACAAGGTTGACCCAATCCACTTTCACCTGTACTTGTCAGTCATGCTGAGGCCCCTCCCAGGCCTGAGGCTGCAGGCTCCTCCCTTTGAGACATATTTCTGATGAACATTCCTCTCCTGTCAGGTCACTGAGACCCACAGGAAGACTGCACCAGGGGAGGAAGGAGAGAACATTTAGGGGAAGACAGGGAGGGATGAGGAGAGTGCAAGAGACGAGAGGAGTGAGACTAGCACTATGTAGAGTGAGTGGAGAGGTGACCTTGAGGTTGTTTCATCAGGCATCTACATGGAATTGGAGAGCTTTGGGCACCTGTTCTCTGTAGCAGATGTTAGCAAACCTCTATCTCTTTCTACTGCACACCGCACACACACATACACACACACGCATGCACACTCACTTACACATACACACATCAAGACACACTCACTTTCTTGGCCCCTCTACTCTCTGATACATCACTGCCTTTGGCCTCAGCAGCAGCAGCAGCAGCAGCAGCTAATAACCAAAAAGTAATGACAAGGATGAAAACACAGACCATCAGGGGCGAGAGGAAAGGCCAGCCGGCCGGGATGGTGCTGCTCATAAAGAGATGCCTGGAATAATGGGAAAGGAATGTGGTGTAATGACTCTCCTGGGACCGGTCCAGTTGAAGGCCCTCTGGCTCGGGAACAACAAACGAGAACATTTGAGGAGCGCAGGGTGCACACATAAGGGCTTTAACAGGCCCCCCCCCCCCAACAACACACACACACTTAAATCCACACACACACACACACACACACACACACACACACACACACCCCCCTTCCTGTGCCGACCTACTGGAGTCGGCTGTTGTTGTTGGCTGCCTGCCTCCTTCGGAAGAAGCACACCCTCAGCTTCTCCCTCCTTTTCCCTCTCTTCTCTCCCTCCTTCCTCCTGACTGGGACTGAGCTGCCAGGGAAATGCTGATGATATGACATCTTCCAAGAGTTCCCTGGAAAAAGTGATCACCACCCACACTACTTGTACCTATTAAATAATCCTCTTCATTGTCTGCAGCCCCGCCCTCCCATCCATTCATTATCCACCACACCTTCCTCTGAGTGTCTCCCCAACTCCTTTTATCAGCTCGGTGTCTTTCTTTGTGTGTTAAACAGACACATGCATGTATGTTGGGACTGGATCAGTAGTCTGTATCAGACGTGCTCCCTGATACATGACACAACTCGGAAAAGATGGTGTTAATACATTGCACATACGCCTTAACATGTAAACACACAACGGAGGTCACTTTGGTGTACATAGACATTCATTTATTTCCTGGAGACTTCCTCTCACCACTACTTGCCTAACCACTGAACCGAGATCAGGGTTTTTCTGACATGGATTTTGTCCCTAGTTACTCATGCAGCAGCTGGAGGAGAAGGAAACTTTTCCCAGGAGGGAGGAATGGAGTCAGGCAGGGCTTCTACATTTTAGTCTGAACCATCTTGACGTTCAGCCCTTTAACTCACAGCTTGTTCCTGTTGCCAGAACCTCTAAACCACTTTGAACTCTAAAATTCCAGAGGATGTCTTCAGAGACTGTGGCATTTCTACTTATATATAGGAGATTGTAATAGTGATTAACACCCAAAGAGAGAAAGAAGCAAGGGAAACTACTCAAACGATATATTTGATTCAAGCTTTATCACTTTAAAATAACCTAACGCCCCTGCTAGGATTCAGCACAGGAAGGAGGGTAGCAGTGCAGTGTCCTTCAGTGTGGTGCTGAGATATATGATTGCTCTGACATTTCTAAATATAGCTACACTTCTCTTTCCTGTGGTTATTATCAAAATGTTCTTTCTTTCCTTCCATGACTAAATAATTCCATTTTGCCAAATAACTTTTTTCACGGACATTTTTTCTCACTAGTACTGATGTTCGCTCCTTATCTGGTATAAATCCTTCCCCCCGAAGCAAAAGCCCCTCAACAGAATAAAGTGGAAATCATCACATTTGTTTGACAAAGTGTGTAACTCAAGAGAAGTTTGTCATTTCTCCTCTTCCGCATCAATAGAACAGTAGCGTCCATCTCCAGAGAGCGAGTCTTTTTTTCCTCTCTCATCACTTTTTGCTCTCCACTATCAGACAAGTCCCCCTCAGAAGCCATGCTGGGCCAGGGGCCATGGTCTGGTGGAGAGCAGACGAGCCTCTTTTTATTCTGTCTAGACAAAATAAGCCCATCACATTTATCTCTATAAACACATTCTGCATATGAAGTCAAGTCAATTTTATTTGTATAGCGCCACATCACAACAAAAGTTATCTCATGACAATTAGAGTAGGTCCAGCACCACACTCCTTCAATGGATTTACACCCAACAATTCTCCATGAGCAAGCACATCCTGCAACAGCGGCGACGAAAACCTTCCTTCCAGGAAATCCAGGTAAAACCATTTGATGGATTCAGTCTTATGTCTACCTGAATCACCTAAA
>NC_141321.1:22291426-22498926 GCF_037954235.1 Aulostomus chinensis
GCTGTCCGCAGGGAAACTTGGCAGAATACATCAAAGGCTCATTCGCAGCCCACCTCCACCATCTGACACACATAGCCGAGCATGCATGCAGGCGCACACACACACGCGCACACACAGTGCAGAAGAACATGCTATCTTCCTGTTCAATGTGCAAAATGCATTGAAATAAAACCCCCATAAAAGGCTAATTCTTGGGTTAAAGGATGTTATTTTCCAGCCCCTATTACCTAAAGGTGAGGTCTGTTTTTACGATCGTTCTGGCTTTTTTGTAAATAAATTAAAGTCCCATTTGAGAGGCGCCCCTTGTATATGCCAACACATTCTTCAGATTGAGAGCTGAGCTGGCCTCACTTCAACACATCTCTCTCTCAGACGCTTGTTAATAGGCAGCTGTCCTCACAATCCCTCCCCGAAAGAGAGCAAGGGAGTGTGGGGGATGCAGTGGGGAGAGGGTAGGGGAAGCAAAAGAGAGCATTTTTAAACAGCCATTTTACTAGTCTCCTCAAAGGCTCAGGGGATGAGGTTACATTTTATTTCCCCCGTAAAATCTCCTCCTGCGCTTTTAGAAAAGCCCACCAATGCTACTCTGCTGCCACCGTGAGTCCAAGAGCGTGAACTTTCACTAAACTCGAATTCTGAAACATTGGGGAATTTGGATATTTTCCACAATTTGAATAAAGTGGATTTTATTTATATTCATGCTCAAAGTTTAACTATTAAATAAAGCAAAATGTACATAATAAAACTAGAAATATCCATGGGCCTAAAACAGTACATGCACATGCTCCCATACGTTTCAACGCATACATATGGACTAATAAACAAGACCATTCACTTTCATACACTAGGCCTGAAGAGAAAGAAACGAAGTACAACACACACACACACACACACACACACACACACACACATGCACAAAACACAGGATGTACTACACACACTCACACAAATTCAGACAACTCTATCTATCTCAACTTTATCTTAACGCAATTTTATCTTACACTCTTTTATAGATATACAGTATATATATATATATATATATATATATATATATATATTTCAAGAAATCTCTGATTAGATCTGATTGGATATCTATATCTGATTCACTGAACAACAATTTGATCCATTCAAAGCCAAATTTGCTGTGCTGTCCAGAGGAAGTGCAGTGCCAAATCTGAGGGCTTGGGTCAAAAGGGGGTCTGAGGGTCAAAGCTCTGAGCCTCGAAAGAGGGTCAGAGAGGTTTTTGCGTGCCAGAAAAAAAGCCACTGTACTTCTATCCATTAGTAACCTTATTTATTTGTATTGCAGTTTCAGAGCAAAAGTGTGTAATGTGCAGGAGGCATGTGGCATGTTATGGTCAGCCCTTCATCTCATTTTCTTCTCTTATTTATGAATAATAACACTTATCTACCAGTTTTAGAACTTATATTATCTTGTATTTTGTATCTTTGTATTTTTTTGTTGTTGTACTAACTTTGTTAACAACTACAGGAGCCACGCTTGGTTTGCTCTACGTACTGTACACAATCCCGTCCGCTCACACATTTATCTGCTTGGACGAGTAAAGCTCTAAATCAAATCAAGGTAAATCTTTTAAAAGATGCAAATGAAAGCCAGACCACACGAGGGCCCCCATTCACAAGACCTCGATGTTTCTTTCAGTTTACAAATGTGATTTGAGAAAATGGTAATGACAGTGCACCTCTCCTGGCCAGAGTTTGCAATAGAAAAGATATTCTGTTTTTATTATTTTTCTACATTTATGCCAGTCAGGTGCCTATTTGTTATCCTTTGTTAACTCAGGAACGATAAGCATATTTGCAGTCCTCTGACAGATTGCCTCAGACAAACTCAGTTGCAATATTTATATCAAGTATCCCATTACAGGCACAGCCTTCTGTTTGACCTCTGAGCGGCAAAAGAAATTGGCTCTCATACATTTGTTTTAAATTTACACTCTTAAATAAAACAGACCAATACTGTCTTGTTAACAGATGTTCAAAAGTAAAACATTGCCATCTGTCCCTTTATCTGCAGGTAAAACCAGATGAGAACACAAACACACACACACACACACACAAACACACACACACACACACACACACACACACACAGAGGATTATGCAGTGATCTGTCAGGGATGTGAGGTAAGCAGGACCCAAATACAGCGAACAATGAAAGAAAGAAATTTAAAAAAAGCTATTTGGCAAACTAAAAATAAGAAAGTAAACTGGGAGTCAGCCAGACTTGATAACAAGAACAGGACGAGAGCAGACAACCAAACTAAAGTACAAACTCTCCAAATGACACAAGAAGAAACAGTTGGGAGGACATGAGGGCAAGGAAGGAGCTGATTGGGTCAGAGAAACAAGGAGCAGGGCTGTGACTGACAAGGACCGACTAACTGACAAGACACAGGTGAGTCTTTAGAAAAAGGCGGGAGACAGACCAAGACAGGAAATATGAAGCGGACGGAGATACGGAAGGGATTAGTTATAAAATAAAACAGGACGAGAACAAACTAAAACACATGCACACTAAAGAAAACAAGAAACACAACAAGAATAAGACCTGAAACACTAGAGAGCTCACTACAAACTAAAGAATTCAAAAGTCAAAGTCCATAACTAAGAGTTCACACTATCCTTGCTCGGACATTCCATTGGCTTAGATTCAAGCCCTAATCCTAACCCTATCCCTAACTAATTGATATCAACCTTAATCTTAATTCCACCAGTTTAAGCAGACTCTCATTAGGACAAGTCTTTGGTCTCCTTTGATGCCTAAAGATCTTGCTGATGTTTTGGGATTGAATGAGGTCCTTGGGGCTGCAGTGCTTCATGATTGGGTGATGACAGTGATGAACGAGGCGCATAGCTCAACTACAGTCACAAGCTAATAATTACTGGTGCCTGTTATATATTAGCAGGACTTGTTATCTTGCATCTGCATTAGTAGGCATGGCATGTTGGTTATGATTTAGATTGACTGTTTGTCTCTTGTGTGTGTTGCTGAAAGCTCTGGATCTCTCCCTGCTGTCCCTGAGGCTGCCCAGCTGAAACAACACTGAGCAGAGGACACTTAAGAGCCGCTCTCTATCATTCGTTACACACATGCTCGCACAGTGGCGCCAAAATCATAAGCCTTTCACTTATCTCCCGCCAAAACCTGGCATGTGAACGTCTGCTGTATTTGACAGCTGCTGTGATGAATTGAGAATTTGTAATAACATCCATAGTGCTTTATCAAGTTAGAAAATGACCATAATCTCCTGGTCTGACCATCAATCCACCTGTTACATCATTGGAAAGATGGATGTCACAACTACGATAGAATAGTAGGTCACTATGGCAACAGTGGAGTCTTTGAAGAGATAAAAGCAAACGAGAGTCGCTCACCTGGTGAGAAAAAAGCCTGTACTCGAAAACCAAGGCTGCCACACTCACTGCTGATGATGATCACAATGTGCACACCCTCACACACAAATAGGAGGAAGCAGATGGTGTGTGAGAGTACAGTCCACCAGGCAGATGGGGACAGCGATGCTGTTTCTGATGACTTGATGACTAGGCCCAAGAGATGTGTGTGTGCACATGCGCACGTGTGTGTGTGTGTGTGTGGGAGGGGGAACCCCGCTTGCACACGTTCTGGCCTTTGTCCTCTTTGATCCGCTAACCTGGTCTGATGAGACACATTTTGATGGTTGTGAGCAAGAAGACAACAAGCTTTCAATGGGGCGTCAACAAAACCTGAGGTTGCAGTTGAGAGTTCAGAGTGTGATAAGTTTGTTTTGTTCAAGAGCAAATGTAGCTTTATAATATTAGCAGAAATGTAGCTGTTCTAAAGGCTAAAATACTCAGAAAGTGAAGTCCCCAATGAATTACTTTATAAAGATGCAGGTTGTGCTACTACCATTGCTGTAACATCTTTACACACATGAGGGCAGCAGAGAGTAAATTACAACCCTCGTTGCTTGCTGGTTGGCTTGAATCAGAAGGAATGGCTCAAAAATATTCATAAGGAAAAGGCTTCCTGATTGGATGTTAAGACGTAATATAACCCAATCCAGAAGCACTTCCCTCACTTTAACCCAATCAGATAGTTCCCTCCTCATGAATATTAAGGAAGAGCCCATCTGTCTGACCCAATGTAGAATAAACCGACCTTAGGAGTAGGAGCCTCCATATGCAGAGTCTCGGCGCACACATGCGTAAAGAATATCACATAAAAATACATCTTCCAAAACAAGAGTGCACGTGCTTAGGAAAACAACCCTTAGAGCACACGTGAAGACAGAAGACGGAATGCAGTTTTATTTACTGATCAACAACAGAACAACTATTTCCTGGCTGGAGGGAATGTATATTGAATTGTATTTTCATGCTGTGGGCTAAGTTTTTACATTAAGAGAAAAAATAATCGAGCGTCAGCGTTAGTTCTGTCAGGCCGTGGTAGTCAAGCGCTATTGGCTTTCCCGTCCATCAATCAAACTGATCAATCAGCTGATCTACAGCTGCGCCGCATCAGCTGATCAAATTCCTCGCTTCTGATTGGCCCCTCTCAACTTAAATGTCACCCAGCCTCAACTACCGCTCTGCTAGCTTCTGGCTATGTTGCTCTGCCCGCTGTCATCTGCTGCTGCTGCTATATGCTGTACAGTCGCAACTTGCTACCCTCCACCTCCCCAGCTCCACCTTGTCGTGTATACATGGCAAAGTTCGTTCCATGTCATGTTGCTGCTCTGTTCACAGGGGTATGTTTGCTCTTCCAGTCTTAAACTGGGAGAACCTTCCCTCACGCTGCTGGTCCCCTGTTTCATGGTGCTCATGAAAAATTATCAGGGGACTCCTCTGAACAGAGCCATACCGCCAATTTGTACTGTAATAAACAAATCAAGCTCATTATCATCTCTTGTGTTTCTTGACGTGAATGGACCTGACAGAAATTCTAATATTAGATCTTTTCCAAATTATTTTTAATCAAAACGTCAGTATATGATGCATCTTTAACTGGACAGCAAAAAAAGTTTGAAATAAAAGCAAACACCAATATAGAATGCTGAATAAAGAACTGAATTTACCACAAAATTTGTAAAAGGGATTTTAAAAAACTGGGAGATAGTAAGCTGCGATGGACTGGCGACCTGTCCAGGGTGTACCCTGCCTCTCGCCCGTTGACGCTGGGATAGGCTCCTGCCCCCTTGCGACCCTTAATGTAGGAATAAGCGGAAGACAATGGATGGATGGATGGATGGATGGAGATAGTAAGTATTTTATGGGAGGTCATTGACCTTCAGTCAAATGGAAGAGACAGAACTAAAAGCATACCTACAAACAGGTGAGTTGTATGAGAGCTAAAAGGTCACTGGCAAAGAAAGTCTACCGCACATCAAGTCACACTTTTACTCCATGTGACCCGCCATTTTCTGAGGGAGAGAGCCAGAGAGACATGAGAGTGTGCTTAGAGACATAGGCCAGACAGAGAAGTGTGTGAGAGTGCAGCAGCATCACTATTTCATGAGACTTGTGGTCAGCGGGCTGCATCTGAGGGCAACGGGCCATGCTTTATTTTCGGCTGCCGGGATAGCCACCAGCCACTGATCATCTCACAGGGAGATGGAGGAATATAAACTCACAGTGCATTCATGTTCATGCATGAGCGCCGCTTCATGCTGGATGCATCTCATATGGCCGCCACATCTGTGTGCAGAGACGGAGGCTAATAAGCTGACTAACATATACTGACAGAAGTCACGTTTTGCTGAATCACTCACGTGCACACCCTTCTCCTAAACAGCAGACGGGGTTTTTATTTGGAGATGAGGATGGGGGTGGAAAACGATGACATCAGTCCTTGTGACAAACTACCCATGGCACCCCTGCAGGGTTGACAGCAGGGAGGAGGGAGAGATGGGTGGCGATAAGGTCACCTCACTGAGCCGACATGGACACACAGAGAGAGACAGGCTGGCATCTCTGGCTACTGTTTCAGACATGCTGACGAGACCCTTGGGGCTTCAACAAGACTCGCTGGTTAGTCTCTAAATCCTCACTCATGGAGACTGAGGAAAATCACAGAGCTTTTGTTGCTAGAAGAGGGTAGAGACAGTTTATAGTTTAAAAAATCCCTGCATTGCAGAACTAGTCTGAAGTCTTTAGGGGCCGCATTAAGTTAGGTCAATAAATCTGTTCAACGAGCAGCATGTGCATCGTAGGACGGCCTGGCTGCAGTCATCGAAGAGACATTCAAAGTTGGTTGATGGTTTTTTTGGTGAAACATTTTCATTGTTTCAAATCCACAACAATGATTGATCCATCCATCCATGTTAAAAAGTGATATGTGGAGGACAACGGCTGCCTTGTGAGGCTGGATTTCACCAGATCACAAAACCTCTGGAGAGAGCATCTTGTCAGGATGAGTTATGTGCTTGTGTCCTGAAGCATCCTTCAGATAGATATGTGGTTTAGGTGTTACGATGGTGAGGAGAGGGTGTTGGTTCAAAACAACTGAAGAGGTCGGCTATAGCATCCTCCTGTGAAGGAAGAACAAAGGATGTCCCTGGAGACTCGTGGTCTTCTATTGACTGGCTTCTGCTTCCGTGTCACTTTGTTTATCTGTTTCACTGAAGTTGGCCCATGATAGACGATGACAGACAGGTGCTTCATCCAGTCCCCTGGATGCGTGCACTCTTCCAAATAGATTTTGCAGGCGACTTCCCAGAGGATTCTGTGAAATCCACCCCTTTTGATTTCAGGTTCTGAGCATCAATATTAGTAAGACATGTTGTTGGTTTGTTATCGTCTGCTCTCACGAGGCAGAGGGCTCTGATATCTCTGGTATCACTAGACTAGGCTGAAATGTTGTCATTGCTGAAGGTCATCTTCACCATTTGCTGCTGATTGTAAGTCCTCCCCTCACCCTAGTGTGCACTTATTCACTTACAAAGATTGACACACTGGACTCTCCATTATGGCTTGTGAACCAGATAGCTAATTAATACTGGTTTACCCGTAAGGTCACAGGGGAGGGATGTCTGGCATTGATTTGATGTAACAACCTAAAAAATATCACGCCCAACAAATTAGTATACAGCTCAACAATCTCTGAATATATTATCAAACCTGCCTTATCAGTCACTCCTCCCTGCTCCCTCGTTCATCTGAGCCACCACAACCCCTGGTGTTTGTCCATTCACATATTTTCCTGCTTGGTTCAAATCATTCAATCAAGTGAAGCTGAAGACTCCCACTACTCACACTTTTGCATACTTCTCTCAAGCCTGTTTTCACTTGTAGTTGTATCTAAAATCTTATGTAACCCTGAAAAATGTTTTGTTTGTTTGTTTGTTTGTTTGTTTGTTTGTTTTAAACTTGATGTTATTCCAGACTGGAATTAAAGTATTGTTTAAGACCTTTTCCAGACTGTTGATAATTTCCCCCATCCGCTGAGAAAATCTTGCTTGAGTTTTGACTGGCTGATCATCCCAGAGCCCCATCCAGCACCTGGAGGACAAACTGAAACACCCACCAACCTCACTCACATCCCGGTGGCTAATTTAATCAATATTCCATACTGCTGTATATGCCACAGTTCAACACGCCACATTGATCACGAAGCAAAAGAGAATTAGTAACCAGTATTGGTTGGAAAGAGACTCCTTCCAATGTTCTCAGTTACTAAAGTGCACTGCGTGTCGAACAGGCCATTTTTAGCCTGGCAGAGTCAGAGCTGTCAGCTGAGACTGATGGTGCTTGATGTTCCACCGATTAACTCCTCTCACCACATGGCCACTCAGTGCTTTTATGTAAGTGCGGCAGTACCTTAGGTAGATTCTATACCTGTTTGTGACTGGGATGATCTCTGTGACTCAGTGTAGTCATCAAGTCTGACATGTTGCAGACTTGCTGAAAGGGTGGAAACAGTGTGGGTTATTTATGAGTGTTCCTTTGGCCCAGAGTTCCTCTTCCATGGTGCCAACGTAAGAAATTTACAGTGTCTGCAGTATAGTCCCGATCCTCCTTGCATTATTGGAATAACATTTAATGTCCGGGAGGACAGTGGATGCTCAGAAGAGTGGGAGGAATCACTGTGGAGGTCGTGAGGAAGGAAAGAGAGGAAGGGGGAAAAAAGTAGCAAAAATAACAGGAAATAAATGCATATTTCATTTCCTTTTAGAGCCTCAGAAACGATGGCAAGCAGGTGAGAATTGGATATGAAATAATTTGACTGAAGCTGTAGCAGAGGACGGAAAAGGTGAACCAAAAAACAGCGGAAAAGGGAATGAAACTTTTACAATGCCGTACCTTTTATTTAATTCATGGAAATATTCCCTAGCACAATAACTCCAGTACCTTGGGGTTTTATTATATAAGGTCTGATAGGTTTGGGACGTCTAAAAGGAGATCTGCAGCATACAAATTAGTTATTGGTGGTAGGGGGCACTGACTTTAGATACACATCTCACCCACAATAGATTGTAGTGGTGACCATTATTTTCAGTGTGGCCTAATATAAATTTGTCACTGCCAAAAGTTTTCCAGTGTGTATGAAATCACAGCTATTATAAAGTTAAACAATTTACCATTGTATTGCATGGTTTTTGTTCCTGTTCCAATATGCGCAACAGACAGAAAGCCTTGAAGCCCCTGAATATTTATTCTCAGGTCCATTCCATTAAACTTAAGACTCAGAAAAACTCCAGAAATTCTTGTTAACACACATCGTTTCACACGAAGAACTGGCTGGGCTCCAACAAGCAGGCCAGCTGGGGTTGTACTGTGCAGTGTGAGTGTTATAAATCATCTTTGGGGCGTGTGCTTTCTGCAAATGACCATTGTTTTGCCAGGAAATTATTTCAATGGAAGTCTCTAATGGTGGAGCTTCACCTTGTCTAAATACAGCACCCATGCAAACAAGCAAGCTTTCTTTGTCATGAAATATTTTCATCAACCCTCCACTGAGATGTCGAAACAAGAAACAGGACAGATGGGTGTTCTTGGATGTTTTCTGAGCTCTTTTTTCTTTCTTAGGAGTGATTCACCGGAATAATTCACAAAATCAACCTGTATCGACTGCAGTCTGCGGCATCCTGGGCTGCCACTTTCATAACTGTTTGCTGAAGCACATGATTTTGTTAACTTTTATAAAACTACAAAAAAAAAAAAAGTGTGAAAGTGTGTTTTCACAAGGATTCAAATACAGCCTGGAGGAGACGTTTGTTTGTGATGGAGGCTCACACGCATGTGACTTCTCTCTTTGTTCACAACAATTTGCTTTTTTTTTAATAGATGTAAATCTGATTCAGGTCAGACACAACATATACTGTATGTAACAAAGATGAGAGAGAGAGACAGACAGAGAGAGAGACAGAGAGAGAAAGAGAGAGAGACACAGAGAGAGAGAGAGAGAGAGAGAGAGAGAGAGAGAGAGAGACGAGCAGGCCATGACGAGGATTCAGGTTGACTCCTGCCACACCTGATTTTTATCTCTGAGAGAAAGTGAACATTGTTTATTACAGACAGGAAGTTCACAAAAGGGGCAAGCAAAATTAAAGCTGCAAGCAGCGTTGTTAGGGCCTGAGCCCTTTAGCGTGAGGAGTTATAGCGCTATGAATTATAAAAAATTATCTTTTTTTTGTGTGGCTCCCTAGGTGGCGCTATAGATTTTTGTGGTGTTTTTGTTTTTTATTACTGAATGTTTAGCCAAACCAGGCAATTGTGCCGAATTTCAGCGAATTTCATGCATGTTCAGGGGGTGAAATTAGATTATGCACGTTATGCGCATATAGCGCGCGCTCATTGACAGCAAGAACAGTATAATACCAGGTTTTGAATGGGTGTGTATGTGAAAACCGGCTCCGGGCCGTCTGGCCGAGTTGCCTCATGGGTGTTGGGGGGGTCTGGGACACTGTTTAGTGTGTGTTTTTAGTGCAGTTATTTTACATTTTAAATAAGATCGAATGAGAATACCTGGAATACAGCATGAGACCTGGAAGATTAGGCATTCATATCAGTAAGGTGCTGAGTCCTGTTTGGGTTGCCAGAATCCAAAGCCTCAAGAATGTGCTCTGCAGATTTTGGCTGTATGGGGAAAAAGGCAACATCAGCACCGTTGGTGTGTGCATGCTAAAAGCCCCCATTTCGTCACCCTATTAAAATAATGGCCTAAGTCATAATTTCAAGTTTTTGGGAAAACACAAAAAACACAACCAAATGCAGAGCATATGGTATTTATTAATCATTTCAAACAAAACGGCCTTGGCAGTGGATGACTGTTGACATATATAGAACGTTGTGTGTCAATTACGTAAAATTAAAGAATAAAGTGACTTAGGCCAATTTTCGAACATTCTAGTGTGACTTAGGCAACTTTAAACCTGGCTTAAACTGCCCTTTCATTCCATAGTGCAAACTCAAAACTGAAATTACCCTGAGTTAAATTAAATTGAACAAATGTCAGGTAAATCAAACTGGTCAGGAAGCATTCCCTTTCCTCACTTCTCCAGGGCTTCTTTGCTGGGTTTTTTATTGAACTTAACCCATTTCCAACATCCAGTTTTGACAACTTTTTGAAACCTGACTATTAACTGTCCTTTAATTTCATACAGCAAACTCAAAAAGTAAATAACTCTAACCTAAAGTACCTACCCGTCAAAGTTACCAATGACCTCCTACTAGCATCAGATGAGGGACCGGTCTCTGTGCTGGTCCTATTAGATCTCAGTGCAGCTTTTGATACCATTGACCACCATATCCTTCGACAGAGACTGGAACATGTCATTGGCATTCAAGGAACTGCACTAAACTGGTTTAGGTCATATTTACTAAGTCGATCTCAGTTCGTACTAACTAATGATAACCCCTCGGAAACCACTGTAGTCACTTATGTTGTTCCACAAGGCTCTGTGCTTGGACCAATCCTCTTCACCCTTTATCTGTTTCCTCTCGGTCACATTATTAGGAAACACTCAATTAATTTTCACTGTTATGCTGACAACACACAGCTGTACTTATCAATGCATCCACATGAAATAAATCAGCTGACTAAACTGGAGGCCTGTCTAAAGGAGATAAAAACTTGGATGACCCTTAATTTCCTCCTATTAAACTCTGATAAAACTTAACTCACTGTCCTGGGCCCAAAACATCTTAGAGACACCCTATCTCATGAGATAGGTACCCTAGAAGGAATTACCTTGGCCCCCAACACGACCGTAAGGAACCTAGGAGTTCTCTTCGATCAGGCTCTGTCCTTTAATTCCCACATTAAGCTGCTTCCAGGACTGCTTTCTTTCATTTACGAAACATAGCTAAGATCAGACACATCCTGTCTCAAAAAGATGCAGAAAAACTAGTCCATGCCTTTGTCACTTCCAGGCTGGATTACTGCAATTCCCTCCTATCAGGCTGCACCAGTAGGTCCCTAAAGACTCTCCAGCTGGTCCAAAATGCTGCTGCCCGCGTGTTGACGAGAACTAGTGGAAGAGACCATGTCTCTCCTGTGCTGGCCTCTCTGCATTGGCTCCCTATCAAATTCAGAATAGAATTCAAAATTCTCCTTCTAACATACAAAGTCCTCAATAGTCAGGCTCCTTCATACCCGACAGAGCTCATAGTCCCCTATTATCCAGCTTGAACCCTTCGCACCCAGGATGCAGGGTTACTTGTGGTTCCTAGAGTTTCTAAAAGTAGAATGGGAGCCAGAGCCTTCAGCTATCAGGCTCCCCTCCTGTGGAACAGTCTCCCAGTTTCGGTCCGGGATGCAAACACCCTCTCGACCTTTAAGAGCAGACTAAAGACCTTACTTTCTGATCAGGCTTATAGTTGGGCTGCTTAGGCTGGCCCTTAAATATGCTGCTATAGGCTTAGGCTGCTGGGGGATCTCCCATGGTGCACTGGGCTTCTCTGTCCTCCTATATTTGTCATACATAAATCATATTCAAACGTATTACTAACTCATCTTCTCCGGAGCCTTTGGGCTCCCCGCTTCCCAGATCCCGGGTGCTGCTGGAGGAGGCTGCAGACCTGAAGAGGCTCAAGCTGCCACCTGTAGCTCCACCTGCTCACGTCCCCGTCCGTCCATCAGTCTCTTCCCTTTATCGCTCTCTTTATCCCTGTCCCACTCTTTCCTTCTGCATATCTGTCTTCCTCCATTATCTGTCTTTATCTCTGCCCTGCTCTCCTGCTCTCTTTCACAGGGGTGTCCAAACTGGTCCAGTAAGGGCCGGTGTGGCTGCAGGTTTTCATTCCAACCAAGCAAAAGCAACACCTGATCCAACAAATGAGCTGTGTGGACACAGCTTAGCTGATTTAAGTTGAATCAGGTGTTGCTTTTGCTTGGTTGGAATGAAAACCTGCAGCCACACCGGCCCTTACTGGACCAGTTTGGACACCCCTGTCCTAAAGAATCAAAAATGTTGACTTAGGCAAAAAATGAAATGGCGTAAGTCACCTTATTGACACAGGCCATTGTCCTATAGGGCATAAAGAGCATGACCCTTTCAACTAAGGATTTAAGCGATTTTACCAGAGATGGCCAGCATTATCAAGACATAATTTAGGCCAAAAACTCATTTTTGTCAAAAAATGACTGAGGCCCTTATTTTAATAGGGTGATGATATGAAAAGGCCATAGCTACAGCACAGCAGTTTATGTTTGTACAGTTAACCCAGCTATAAAGAATCACCATACTAGAGTACTTCATAGAAACAATGATATTTTGAGGACTTCATAATTTTTTTCACTTGGTTTAGAAAACACACAACAATGACTGTATTGACAACACTCCTGTGGAGAAGTGTGTAGAATACACATTGCCACTAACCTGATGCAGAGTGAGGCCCTGGACAACCACTCCTTTAGAACTGTCCTCTCTTACTGCAAGAGGGCCTGCATTGGCCAACAAATCCCTGATCTGTTCATTGTAGACCTGTAGTTAAATAGCAGATATGTCATGAGAAGAGCCAAATCCATGACAACCCTATCAAGACATCAGCCGAGTTGAAAAGGTACTG
The DNA here is from genome assembly GCF_037954235.1 of Aulostomus chinensis. NCBI lineage: Eukaryota > Metazoa > Chordata > Actinopteri > Syngnathiformes > Aulostomidae > Aulostomus > Aulostomus chinensis. The sequence continues at coordinate 22,304,441 of NC_141321.1, forward strand.
TTTAGATAAGGTCTTGTAGGGAAAAAAGTTAAACAATAAACATTTAATTTTTTGAATTAGAAAATTATTTACACTGTCTTAAATGTGGCCATTAAGAAAAGGTGTTGCAAGTGCAATGTCAAAATAAATCCAGTGTCTTTTCATTACTGATGAGTCTGACAATAAAACTCAGACCCTGATGAACAGGTCCTTCCACACCAATGCAGAACAAACCAGGAAAACTCTTATTTAAATATTCACCTCCAGATATGAGAATGTGACAGCAAACTCTTTCTCCTCCTTGACATCATCCATGCGTTTGAACAGCTCTTTCATGGTGTGGTACATGAGTCCGGGTTCTTCTTGTGAGCCTAGCATGGTATGTGTTTTACCTGCTCCAGTTGCACCATAGGCAGAAACTACAATAATTGAAAGGTATAGTTAAATATAGCATGCATATAAAATTGTGCAACAACAAAAGCAAGAGCTACAACAATCTTCTCGCTTTGGATTAAGTGTAAAGGAAATGTCAAGTAACAGCTGGGTATTTGCTGAAAAAGGGCTAGAAAGCGTAATGTCTTTGCAAGCAGACGTTAAGAAAGAGACCATCACAAGGCCAAAATTTTCTCCCTCATGTAGGCGGGATTTAGTGGCACTCTGTTTTCAATCATGAATAGAATTTGTAGAAAATCTTATTATTCAGAGTTAGGGTTCAATATCTGATAATATGAAGAGAGCTGCAGGGAGCAAATATTTCTGTCAGCTAAGCCAGATGTTAACATCAGCATGGGTTCTCTCGTCCACAAGCCAATGGGATTTTTGTATTGCCTTTTTGATTACTAAAGAAGATGCGCTCTGTAGCAAAGAAAGGTTAATGAGACCTACATACTTATTTCAACAAGCAAACAATGAACACCACTTGTAAAAGTTTTGAATTTCATTTCCGATGTACCTACTTTCTTTTATTTGAATACTGTAGTAGTTGTAGTTGCAGTCCAGTGTACAGCTTATATTTACCTGTGCGGTTAAATCCATTCATGACACCGTCGATCACTCCTTTAGTGGTATTCTCAAAGATATCAACTTGAGTGGAGTCCTCACCAAAGACATGCTCAAAAACAAACTTGAGGTCTTTGTTGGCCTTCTTGTTAATGTTCCTGTTTCGAAGTCTTTGTGGCCCAAAACATGACCTATCCTCTTCCTTGGGGTCAAATATGAGCATGTGTTTATCAACAACCTGGACCACATTCCGACTGTTTTCAACCCTCTCCCTCTCATTGGTTGGTCTCACTCGAACCACCACCTTAACGTGGCTGCACACATTATTTGCCATTACGTCTCCTCTTCAGAAACTGGAAACAAACGACAAAACGATTTATAACGTCGATCACATTGCAAATTACAAGTACTAAGCCAACTTCTCTTATACTGTTTTATGTGGTTGGGTACATTTTGTCAACTTTTTTCACAACTTGTGTTTTCTCAAATTCATGTCTGTTGTGTAGACTATGGTTTGTATCTTTGTTGATTTTTACAACATTAGTTATGTGAAATGTGACATAATTTGTCTTATTTGATATAAATAGAAATGACAAAATACTCCAAACAATTCCCGCTTCTTTATTAAGAATGATTTGTTTCCAGGAAAATTACACAGGCTGCATGCTGGATATAAAATTATGTACATGGAATATTTAGCAGTGTATAACTGAATACTTTACCCTGTCATTATACATTCAAGTCACTTTTGTCCTGTTCCACTGCTAAAGTTTTTTTTTCTTTAAAAAAGGTCAAAGTGCCCTGATATTAAAATAAACGAGCCCCTTTGTTTCGCTGACAGAGCTTACAAACGGCAATATACACTGAGACAATAACTGTCAAATGCAATCTAAATATGTTTTAAAATACGAGATATTCTTGTTGCGGTTTGGAGGTATTTGCTTAACTTGTTTGTAGAAATGTCTTTTTGAGACGCTGTTGTGGCATTTTTAAAGGCATGACCGACTTGGAGGCAACAGGAACACATCAGGTAGCCACCCTGAGCTAACGCCAGTAAGCTACCTAGCTAGCACAACTACGAATGATAAAACAGCCTCTCTGTCTTTACACCTCGTGCGTCTTTGACTTACCTTCGGTCAATAACGGTTCGCTATCGTTTCATTACAACATGGGCGTTCTCGCACGAGACACACAGGTTGTCGTGTAAAAATAAATTTGTTCGCTTGGATGGTAATGGCTAACGTTAGGTCAGCAAGCGCCAATATTTTCAAAAACAAGCCCTCTTCCTCCTTCGATGCAGTAACCATTGTCCCACGCTACAATCTGCTACTGAGGATAGCAACACATAACACATAGTAACGCACGTAGCCACGAAATGAGTGTGTAAAAGAACCAGCTTGCTCTCAGGTGTCAGCCCAAAGCTGTTGGGTTATGCCAGTTACTTATCTTAAATGCTAACGGCTAAAATAAGCTATGACATTGAGAGAGGGGGTTGTGTAACACCCGCCAATGTAATAATGCCCACTTACGTAATAAACCACAAACGTTATAAAAATATGCAGCTTTTAATGTAATAATCCTGCAAACGTTATACATTTTCCACAAACGTAATAGCCGCTGCCTACTACAAACGTAACACGCGATTTCCCACAAATGTAATTACTGTTACGTTTGTAGAGATTTATTACGTTTGTGGGGAAGTGAAAATCTTCAACTTTCAATGTTGTAATAACTTCCCACAAATGTAATAACGCAATGAATAATGGTTGTTGCTGCTGTTTGATTGTTGTTGTTCTTACCTACTAATAGCCTACTGACCGTGGGTCCAGATGCTGACTCTCGACGCTGCGATCACGGATATCCTCACCCCCCCCCCCCCCCACCAGCTCTCTCTCTCTTTCTCTCTCTCTCTCTCTCTCTCTCTCTCTCTCTCTCTCAGCGCTGTGTGCGGTAAATTGAATTAATAAAGTTTTGGATTCTTGTCTATTTAGAATGATAAGTGCTGTGTTTACAAATGGGTAATAAATCCAGATTTCTTCATAATTTCACAGGATTTTTTTAATCAAGCTATCTCCCTCTGTCAATCACATGTAGCCTACATCCTCTGTCAGTATCAGCCCTGTCAATAAACAGGTAGGGGGCAAACCCTCCGACCTAACGTTAATCTACTGTAGTTTATTGAATGTAGACCAGGCTGTATAGCCTACCTATCATTAAAGATGGGATTGTTTTCTTTCTGAATCCAATAAGAACCCAGAAAAGTGGAACGTCTGTGTGCTTAGGCTTCACCTGTAAGGATGGTGCCCTTCATAAAAATAAAAGAAGAAAATAAAGGACGCGCCTACACTCCCCACCTGGCTCACCTGGGCTGCCAGAGTAGCTCTGCTGTCCCCCTCTCTTTAGCCAAAAAAAATCACAAGCACTTTCATAATGTGATGCGTATATGTTTTATTGTTATTTCTGTAACAGACTGTTGCCAAGACACTGCTATGGACGCCATCTGGTCAGAGGAGCGCAGAAAAGAGAAAATGCAGATTATTTACCTTAGCCTGTGTTTCATTTTTACCATCATGAAACTGCTTGGGACTAATTGTAATAACAATTGACTTGTAAGTTGTTACATGAAGAGTGGAGGCTCCGGGCTAAAAACCAAACCTGCTGAACAGAGGCTTGGACCCGGTGTCTCTCCTCTCGTATTGGTGGCACCGCGCCCCGACAGATGTGACTATACACAAATACACACATCAGAAGATGTAATATAATAATCCACCAATCCTTACTGATTGAAAAGTTGAAAACAAATGAACAAGAGGAGGGTTATAGCAGACAAGTGCCTGGACTTGCAAATTTGCTAAATTATGCAATTGGCATATCAAGCGAGATAATATGGAATTGGTTGGTTGATATGGAGAAATAAAACCGGGGTTTATTTCTCCGTAACAATTTGACGATAAAACAACAATAAATATCCTACATAAAATAGGCCTACATATATAAAAGATCGATCATCAATTAAGCATGCCCATCCCTGACTGCTGCTCCTTCCGACTCATTTTGATGTAACACATAAGGCGTATGGAGAACATCATTTTGCAGTTACACCTTTCTTAAGTCACCATCACAAAATAAACCCAGACAGGGTGATGAGGAAAAAGGGTAAGTTACATTTCTTACTAAATGAAAACATTAAAATTCTACAATTCTACAATTTCATTTAGCAGACGCTTTTGTCCAAAGCGACGTACAACACAAGCAAGAATTTAGACTTAATTAAGGAAAAGCCCATAGGAAGCGCAAAAGTGCTTCAGTTGTGATTTGGTCACAGGTACTTCCATCTAGTGGCAGAAGAAGTGTCGCCCCCCCCCCCCCCCCCTTAAAATATACTGTAGTAAAGAGCTGGCAGCAGGGGGCCACAGCAGAAGTTACTTTTTAAGTTGACAGACATTTTGCTTCGAGGCCTGTTCCACCAAGTCCGAGCCAGATACTCCAAGAGATATTATTTGTGTTCTCACAGATTGAAGATGATTCTGCGCATTACGTTACTTTTACTGTCCACACTCTGTGTGATATGTGTTGGACAAGGCTTACGGCCTATGGATGATGAGACCCACAGTGTTGTACTGAAGGTACTCAAGGGAGAATTTGATGTCCCTGTTGCAGACAGGACAAAAACTCAACGGGCAGCTCTTGTCAGAGTATGGAGAAACAGGCACCAGTATCCCTTAAGTGATGACGGAAAATCCATTTTGTGCAACGGGAAGATTGTGGTCAAGAAGTCTGATATCCAGGATCTTGCCAAGAAAGGATTTGATGCCACTAAAGGTTCTAATGCCCAAAAAGTTAACATCAGACTGAGAGAGAAGTACTCCGGGTTAAGTGAGAAAGCTGTTCAACTAGCATTTCATTCATCCAGACAGTGCCAGTTGTTGAGGGCAAAATTTCCAAACAGACCACCTTTGAAGCCGATTACAGCTAAACAGGTTCAGGAAAGACACCAAATCGACCTACTTGACATGACAGGATGGAAAGTTACACATGGGAGAGTGACCTACAAATATGTCCTCACGGTACAGGATGTGTTCAGTCGATGTGTGTGGTTGAAACCATTAAAGGGGAAAAGCAGTCACGAAATAGCTCGGCATTTGGAAGATATTTATATGGAGCATGGACCACCCAAGATCTTACAACACGACCAGGGGTGTGAGTTCAAAGGCGCCGTGCAAAGGCTAATGGACAGCATGAACGTAAAAGTCATCCAAAGCTCACCTTATCACCCTCAAAGCCAGGGAAAGGTTGAGAGAATGCACAGAGCACTGAGGAAGAAGATCCTGTATGATCTCATTAACGTGGAAAGAAGAGGTGTGAACTGGGTAAGCCATTTACCCAAATATGCTCAAGTCCTCCATGAAGATCCGAAAAAACAGTTGGGTTGGATGACACCATTCGACGTATATTATGGCCGTAAGAGCAACCACATACTTCTGGCTCAAAGCCCACATTCATCGCCTGCCACCATAGATGACTGTATGGCTAATGCAGACACACTGCTTCCTTCCAGAAAACAAATGGATTTGTTTGAAAAAAAGAGAAAAAGAGTGAGAAGAAGAGCAAAAAAATGCAACCAAGCATTGCAATGAAAAAATGATTCAGAAAGCATCTACTGCAAATCCTCCATCCATCTATAATGTAAACGATGAAGTTTTGGTTCGAATTAGGTGCAAGAACAATAGACTCACAAAGAAACATGCTGTTCTAAATGGAGTCATTGTGAAGAGAAATCTCAAACTATCCAGGTACAAAGTGAAGTATACACCTGTTGGGAAAACAGCTTGTAGCCTTAAGTGGTTTTCAGTCAAAGACATAACCAGTGGTGAAGAACGCAGGCGACAGAAGTAAAAAAAAAAGAAATTTCTGGATTCCCTATACACATGAGAACCGGTTAGTGTCATTTAGCTCATCCAATTCCTCCATAGAACTCGATCCACAGCCCAATGGTGATTGTCAGTTTGCAGCACTTGCTGACCAGTTGATGAACCTTGGGATATTTCGGTCATCTACATCCCTTAGGCAAGAAATTGTCATGGATTTGCAGTCAAATCCTCAAACAACACATGGAACCCCACTGGCTCATTATGTGGAGGGGAACTGGGATACTTACCTACAGAGCATGGGTCAGCAAGGCACGTATGGGGACCACATCACACGGCAAAGAGCCTCTGAAATGTTTAATGTGCAGGTGCTTATAATTTCAACTCTGGGTCCAGATGCAACATCTCTCATATCGCCTTCAAACACTTACAGTGACAATTTGCCGCTTCTCATTCTCTGCCATATCGCCGAAGGTCATGGAGAGCACTATGTTAGTCTCAGGGGACCAGCTAGTCAATACACTGACTCAATTCAGGAGGCAGAAAGAGAAAGGATATATCGTGATACTGTTGAGGCCGAACTCTCCAATATTGATGAGGCCGAAGTCCCTGATCTTGATGATGCTGAACTCTGCCGTCATGGTGACTACTCTTTGGTCCCCTCTCTTCTGGTAAAAATAATTGAATTTACCTGCAATGAAGGTGCCATATTTTTATTCATTAGACTGGATTAGATTATATTTTATTGTGGTTATACAGTGAATGGGTACACAGCTTCTGGAGCACACGCCAGGTAGGATTCACGCTGACCTTACCCATCCAAACCACTCACTAATTATTCATCCGCTTTATTTTTTTGCTTTTCTTTTCAGTTTTGATATAAAGTGATTGTGAGTACTAAAAAAAGAGCTCACAAATGAACTGTACTATTATCATATGTGGAACCATTGGTTGTTATGTATCCCCTTTGCATTCAATTGTTCCCAAAGCTCTTAATGATATATATCAGTTTTATTGTAAACCTGCATCACTAACAGTGTTTCTTGTTTTCAATGCAGCTTGTTGTCAAGAAACACCCAAATAACTTTTTACTATGTGGCTGACTTTAGTGGTTTTTGAGGCAGCATTGTTTATGTAGATTACCAAAATGATTGATTAACTGTACATAACTATATTAATAACTAAAAAAAAGACACTTTGTTTGTGTGTGTGTGTGTGTGTTTGTGTGTAAAAGGGTGATGCAATTATGATCTATATAGATGCTGCCAGGAAGGGTCAACTTTCAATTCTTTTGTTTTTTTTTCTTACTATTTCAATGTTAGATCTGATGTTCCCCCTTGTTTTGTTTGGGTGCAGGTGGGAGATGAGTTGCTTACATCAGATCTAAATTTTATACATTCTTGAAATTGTAAACCAACCCTTGTTCTGTTGCATTACTGTCTCATTTGACTGGTGATGCTGCAATCCAATGCAAGTCTGAGGCCTTCTCTATAATTCTAGTTGTGTTTTAGTGCATCTGATCAAGGAAACATAGACAGAATTAAAGCTGCAAGCAGCGTTGTTAGGGCCTGAGCCCCTCCGCAGGCCGCGCAGGGGCTCAGGCTTGACACCGGCCCGAATCCAACGGTGTGAGAATGAAATCGGTGCGACCTGTAGTTGAGGAGATAGAAGCCTCAGTGCGATGCTTGGTATGAGTGCTGAGCTGAGAGCTGCCCTTTAAATAAACCCTCCCCCCCTGCTCTCTACCAGCTTTGTCAGACTGGAGCGCAGAGGAGGACTGAGACAGTTTTACTGTTTCAAAGCCTAATAACTCCTCAGATCCTGGCCCAAAGTGTCATCAAATAGCATAGTCTTGTAGGCATTTTTGTCAGGAATCCAACGGTGTGTTTCTCTAAGCTATGGGAGTTGTAGTTTAGATGTGATCAGTGATTGTTTGAGACTATGTACCTGAGAGGAGATCTGCTCCCCATTGACTTCCATTATAAGTGACAAAAGTGTCCCAACTTTGAGGGCTTATAAAATGGGAACGGTGTGGGTTATAATGTAGCCTTTCTCAACTTTTGATCCTCAAAGTGTCTTGAGTCATGTGTTCAATTTTTGAAGCCATCGCATGAACGGTCTAGGAGGAAATAGTTTTTGTTTGGGGAGTGTTATCGGCCAAAATTGAACATTTATGTGCAATTTGTGCGCATGCAGTTGGAGTTAGAGCAGTGGTAGGTGTGTCTGATTTGTGCGTCTCAACGAGACGAATCCAACGGTGTCTGTCCCGTTTCTGTGGGACATTGTACGCCGTTGCTACTGGCCATTTAGTGTTTTTTTCTGTCCCTAGGTGGCGCTATTGACTTTTCCCACATTTTTTCTTCGGAATATCACATTTTTCGCCGTTGCCGACGTGTGTGCCAAAATTCGCAAAAATCTGAGCATGTTTAGAGGGTCAAATTAATCCTCAGTGAGAACCTTCATGGGCACGGGGAGAACATTGGAAACTGGCTGGCGGATTCAAACCTAGAACCATCTTGCTTTGTGGCAACAGCTCCAACCACTACACCATCATGTTGCCCTCTTATATAACAATGTCTTGCAATTCTTAACTGCCTTTTGATAGCGAATGCTATACACAACCCTTGTTATACAAATTGCAGGCAAAGACCATCCTGGAGAGAAATGAATATGATGACTGTGGATGGAGGTATGCTAACCTACCCATCCACTTCCATTCATTGTGCTAGGCTAACTAGCATGCAAACAGTGGAGAGAAGGTTATCTAATTCACTGGCTCTTGAGATGATGATCACCTTTATAAATGCAACAGAGTGCAAAAGAAAAAAGTGTGACATCTGCTGTAATTGAATCTTGATAAACCAGCTTGTACAGGCAATTAGGCCGTTTGTGATGAGGAATGTTTTACCAGTGCTTCAGTCATTTTTTTTTATTTTTGTTTTTCCTTTGGAACATAATTTTTATGTGAAATGCTGTGACTTTCACATCACATTTTTTTCATATCCTGTATGTACAGTATGTCAGGTCAGATAACCCCGACCAAGGCAGTTCTGTTGATGATGTGTTCATCTGACATGAGATTAGCTGCAGGGTCGGAGCATCAACCATGGAACAGCATAATTCATTTTGGAGTTGACCTGAATCACATTTGCAGATGCGGGAATCATCCTTTGCATGCGTTAACATTGAGAAGCATTAATTGATGGAACGTTCAAAGGCTATAGTGGGTGACATCACCACATGAGGGAAAGGTGTTAAACTGGTCTCAAAAGCTCAAGTTTAACTTGTCCTCAGGGTTACAAACATCACTCCATACTGATAAGTGGAATGCAAATCTGTCTCCTTTCCCATGGATTTTTTTTTTTCCGATTGCAATCCAAATTTAGCTTGTATGCATTCTTTTGCTGTGTACTTGTTTAGACTCCACTGATTAAAAACTTTATCAAGCCTCAAGAATGAGTGGGTGTAGGAAACCGAGATAGGTGGAGCCTTAACCAACAGTGCAAACATTCTGAAGTGTATCCTGCCTTCTGTGTTAAATATGTCCATTCCACCTGTCTCTGTGGTCAAAGGACAATAAACTGAAGACCAGACACCAACAAATATACCACCTAGACAGTAACTGTTAAGAGGAGCAACAGCATGAGCTCGTTTGCTTGGTCAGGCTGCTCACTCTGGAGTTCATCCTTAAAATTCATTAGTGCTTCATGTTCTTCATATATTGACATATTTCAAATTGGGAATATTCTTAAAAAAAAGGCCTTAGTAACACAACATGTACTTGTGAGTGCTGTCATCTTAATGCAATACTTCAGAATAAGGATAGGATTTATGTTGCTTTCAATAGATTGAGTTTCTTTTTTAAAAAAAAATTCTTGAAACAGTTGAAAATGTGTGACCTGCACTATTAAAAATTTATACTGACATACTTTATGATTTAGCATTTTTCCTTTCTCTTTATTTTCTGTACCATTGTTCATGACATATATGGCTGTGCAGTCATTGTAATTACTTTATGGGGGGGGGGGTTGAGTTGATCATATGGGATAGAAAAAATGTTTTTTTTCTTGTAAATGTGTAAATACCATATTTGTTGCTGGTACTTAAACTAAGCAGCACGGTGGCGCAGTCGTGAGCACTGTCGCCTCACAGCAAGAAGGTTCCGGGCTCAAGCACAGGATCTTTCTGTGTGGAGTCTCCATGTTCTCCCTGTTCCTGTGTGGGTTCTCTCTGGTACTCCAGCTTCCTCCCACAGTCCAAAGACATCAAGAGGGGACGAGGCTGATTGATACTCTAAATTGACTGTAGGTGTGACTGTGAGTGTGAATGGTTGTCTGTCTCTATGTGTTGGTCCTGCAATGGACTGGGGACCTGTCCAGGGTGAACCCTGCCTTGAACCTGAAGACTGGCTAGTCTCCAGCCCCCCTGCAACCCTTAACAGGATAAGCGGAAGAAAATGGCTGGATGGATGGATATTAATAATTAAATAAATTAGATTTCATTACTCCACCATGTCTGCAGTCTATCTCTCTATCCATCCATTTATCCGTCTATCCATCGATCTATCCATCTATCTCTATCCATCCATCCCTCTCTATCTCTCCATCTCTCCTCTGACGTTCATTAACATTCTTCATTAGCGTTCTTAATTAGCATTAGCATTCCAGTGTAGCTAAGCTCCTTTATCAGAGGGCTTCTCTTTGAAAACCTCTGTTCCAGACTCGCTGTCCTCTGCCTCCTCAGATGCTGAAACTGTCAGACATCCTAAAACGTGTCTGGAGAATTATGGATGAGATTCACCTCTAGTAGCTAAAAGAAAGATGAGCACTGCAACGCAGTAATAGCAGGTAGTTGTGACGGATCCCTGGCTGCTCAGTAACACCCACATTGAGTGGTTCGGGCAGGCTGACTGGCTAGGACTCAAATCTGACTTCAAAAGGAGAGCCCTCCCTCTCTATATAACAGTACATGACAAACTTTTCTGCATGTAATTACTAGTGTGCTTCAGGGCTGTAATGATTACCAGAAGCTATGAATGAAAAACCTATTGAAGTATTTCACAGAGTGGGGCAGAATCATAAATTCTAATAAATGAAAAGGATGTCATTTGGGATGCGACCATCCATCTAGTGGATGTGACGTTGCTGCATGTGGACAGAGAGCATGGTGGGAAGCTTCACAGGTTGACCCTTGGGACTGTGTCATCCTCCCATGAATTATCTGGAGTAAATAACAGTGATTTTAGAGGAGGTCAGAAAGCTCCAGCAACACTTTAAGTTCATCAAACAACTTTAGTGGACCAATGCATTTCACCCTGTGGCCTTCAATCAGGGTCATCAAGAAACACGTTGCAGATGTAACTTCTATGGACATCCATGGTTCCAAGCCAGTGCAAATGATGTTTTTATTTTAAGCGCCCTTTAACCAGCATATGAACTTGCTCTCCACCTGTATCTGCAAGTGCTAAAGGATGTTAACAAAGCGTAGTCTGACACAACCATGGCGCAGTGCTAATTTGTGAAACCAGAAGGTGTTTGCGCCATAGACCAAGAAGAAACTGGTCTTTTGTCAGTTGCGAGAAGGGCTGTTTAAAGGGCGCATCAATCAGATGTGTAGAGGCACAGCATTGCAATGTGGTTTTACTCATGCCCAAAAATGTGGAAACAATTGCTGCCACATCCCCAGCCCTGCTTCAGCCCCCTCCCCCGAGCCTGTCTGTTATTTTGGAGCCTCTCACTCAGCATCGCTTCAAACCTTTGGAGGGTGTGGGACGAAAGTTCCTCTCTCCTGAAATGGCATCGCTCTGACTTCTGACAGCAGCTGAGATAGGGATTTCTCAATAGGCACTGTCAGTTCATTCGGCCTGTATTTAATTTCCTCCTGGGTTTACAAAGGTTTCACTGGACTGTGGAGGCGATTTGGGCCTATTTGGCTGACAGCGGTTGAAGGCTCACTCCGTAGCATCAGGGCCCCGTTTAAGGGTATGGTTGTAGGATGTTTCAGGCCCATCCTTGGCACATGTGGTGCCTGAGGCTGCGGTTGCAGGACTGGATTCACTTGTATAGCCGACTGGACCTGCTTCCACAGAAATTAGTCTGCAATCTGGGAGTGGATAGTACCTGTCATCATAAAATGCTGAGCAAAGTTATAAAAGGAACATTTGGTGAGTTAACATAATACTTAGTTCTTTGACAATGGAGTGAGGTGTTTCATCAACACTTACGTCTTGAACGGAGGAAGAAATCTGTGGAGAATACCTTGAGTCAGCTGTGTTTTCATGGGAGGTTGACCTGTTTGTGATGAGACAGACGTGCTGTCATTGGAGCTTTCCTTAGTTGGCCACGCTCAGGCGCTTCCTATAGAAAAGACCTCCCTGATTACGTGAAGTTCCTCAATGTTCTCTTCTTTCATTTGGAGCCTTGGAGTTGAGATGTCTGAAAATTAACATGAAACATTGTGATAGTCACATTGAAAATACTTCTGGAGAAAAACATTGTGTTTGAGTTGTCATGAGTGTAAATTGAAACTTAATTTGAATGTAATATTTCTCCATGTTGCATGAGCCAATGGTTCTGAGCACTGTATTGAGGTTCACTCTTCTGTGGCTGAAGGTGTGTTAATCAGTGGAATCACCTGTGAAAGTGTTTGGTTGGAAGGAAAACCTGCATACACACGGCTCTCCATGGCACATGGTTCCCTACCCATGTTTTAAAGGGTTCAAAGGAAGTATTTAATTAATAAGAGGTGCTTATTTGGACAACAAAAGTTAGGCAAATGGACTAATGGAGTGCGCGAGCACACACACATGCACACTCACAACACACACACACACAAAAGAAGGGGGGGGACCTCCAAATGGCTTCACACATATCCCCGATATGGAAAATGTGTACGACTGGCTTGGTATTGTGTTTCTAAGTATTAGAGAATCAACCGTTAAAAAAAAAAAAACTCTTGAGCAAGAACGCAGTTCTGAAGTTCTTGTTTGCTATCTGTCCAGCCTGGCAGACACGCAAATATGAGCAAAGACTAGAAAAGCAGTCAGGTGATTCTGCCGGTTCGGAACTTGCCACAACAATCATGGCTATCCATTCATTTCCTACTGCTTTTCCTTTGAAGGGGGTGGAGCCTATCCCAGCAGCCTTCAGGCAAAAAGTGGAGTTCGCCCTGGACAGGTCAAAAGTCCATAGCAGGGCCAACACATATAGACAGACAACCTTTTGCAACATGGAGAAATATTACATATAGAAACAACAAGTGAAGAAAGGATTAAAAATAGACTCTTCATTCTCTTGTTAGTTTCTTACCTCCATTTCCTTCGATTTCTCCTTCCGTCTTTCTTCCTCGTACTCCCGATTCATGCGTGCCCTCTCCATGGCCACCCTCCTGTAATCTTCGTCTTCCCACAATCGCTGCATCTCTGCCTCCTTTGCCTCCTTTGCCTTCTGGAGGCGCTTCTCCTCAATCTGACAGGACAAACATAAACACACATCCAAAAGGTTTGTAGGGAAAAGAAACTCCAGGTGACGGTTGGACATGAACTACCACAGCAAGCAAGGCTGAAACGTGGCTGTTACTTTGAGAAACAATCACACCTGCATCAGAACAAATTTCTATAAAAGGAATGACCAGTCCAAAGACTCTGTGGGCCTCAAGAAGCCAGTTCCACCATGTAGCTGGCTGGACCAACACTGTTTAGAGTTTTACCTGCTTTTTGAGTGCAGCCTTGTGCTCCATTTCATTGTCCATTCTCTGCTGGACTTGCTTTTTAGTGAAGCAGTTGTTCATGTCAATGTCAAGGGTTTGGAGATGGTTTGAACCTGCAAAAGGAAGAACAGGCACATGTTATACGGTAAATCTTTTCTTTCTGAGGGAATTCTTCCTCAAGTTGATGCGGACCTCACTAAACAGTAAGAGCAGGCTGCACTGATTGGTAACACAGAGCACTACAGGGCCATTTCACCTGGGAGTGAAGGCAAATTAAGTGTTAAAGGGCTATGGTTACAGCACCAGGCAGCCTGTCACTGGTGTCTCTGATATAATAAATGCAGATGCTACATTACCATCCACCCCCTGACTGGGGTTGCGGTTTTGTGTCCCCCTGGTCATCTGAGCAGGCGTGGCTCCCCTCTGGTGGTGGTTGTCCAGGCTGTGGTGGACCTCCTCATACAGCCTCTGCATGTCCCTGAGGTCGGCTGGCCAGGAGAATTAGATATAAGAACCATGAGTTATCATTCGTGACTGCAACAAAACATGATTGTGTAGGAAAAAAATCTTGTTTACCAAAAACACAACTGATTATTTTTCAAAAAGACAAAAATAAATGTTGGCTGTACTAAGATTTCCTTTGCTTTCTCTGAGAGGGGACCTACCACCATTTTCAGCCCGGGGGTCACAGCTGCTGTAGTCCATTCCCTGCATGGCCTCAGAACCCCCTGATCCCTCAAGAGGAGTTCGCTGCTCTTGCTCCTGGATGTGCAACACAGAGGTTTCATTATCACACAACAATCCTCAATTGATGGAATCAAAAAAAGTGAGCTTCTCGTTATCAGTGGTTCATGCTGTCCAGTTAAAAAGTGCAATTATCTCTAGTTAACAGACGGATGCATGAGGTCAAACACTTTTCATCTAATGAACCGTTCTGCTCTTAAAATTCATGCAACATGGAGAAATATTACATCCTCTGTGCTGAACATTGTCCATAAGTGGACCAACAGAGAAGTTTGCTGCTGGGTCAAAGTAGAAACAACAAGTGAAGAAAGGATTAAAAATAGACTCTTCATTCTCTTGTTAGTTTCTTACCTCCATTTCCTTCAATTTCTCCTTCCGTCTTTCTTCCTCGTACTCCCTGGCCATGCGTGCCCTCTCCTTGGCCACCCTCCTGTCTTCTTCTTCTTCCTCCAGTCTCTGCATCTCCATCTCCTTTGCCTTCTGGAGGCGCTTCTCCTCAATCTGACAGGACAAACAAGAACACACATCCAAAAGGTTCATAGGGAAGAAAAACTCCAGGGGACGGTTGGACATGAACTACCACAGCAAGCAAGGCTGAAATGTGGCTGTTACTTTGAGAAACAATCACACCTGCATCAGAACAAATTTCTATAAAAGGAATGACCAGTCCAAAGTCTCTGTGGGTCTCAAGAAGCCAGTTCCACCATGTAGGTGGCTGGACCAACACTGTTTAGAGCCTTACCTGCTTTTTGAGTGCAGCCTTGTGCTCCATTTCATTGTCCATTCTCTGCTGGACTGGCTTCTTCGTGAAGCAGTTGTTCATAGCGAAACGAGGGGTTTGGAGATGGTTTGAACCTGCAAAAGGAAGGACAGGCACATGTTATACGGTAAATCTCTTCTTTCTGAGGGAATTCTCCCTCAAGTTGATGCGGACCTCACTAAACAGTAAGAGCAGGCTGCACTGATTGGTAACACAGAGCACTACAGGGCCATTTCACCTGGGAGTGAAGGCAAATTAAGTGTTAAAGGGCTATGGTTACAGCACCAGGCAGCCTGTCACTGGTGTCTCTGATATAATAAATGCAGATGCTACATTACCATCCACCCCCTGACTGGGGTTGCGGTTTTGTGTCCCCCTGGTCATCTGAGCAGGCGTGGCTCCCCTCTGGTGGTGGTTGTCCAGGCTGTGGTGGACCTCCTCATACAGCCTCTGCATGTCCCTGAGGTCGGCTGGCCAGGAGAATTAGATATAAGAACCATGAGTTATCATTCGTGACTGCAACAAAACATGATTGTGTAGGAAAAAAATCTTGTTTACCAAAAAACAACTGATTATTTTTCAAAAAGACAAAAATAAATGTTGGCTGTACTAAGATTTCCTTTGCTTTCTCTGAGAGGGGACCTACCACCATTTTCAGCCCGGGGGTCACAGCTGCTGTAGTCCATTCCCTGCATGGCCTCAGAACCCCCTGATCCCTCAAGAGGAGTTCGCTGCTCTTGCTCCTGGATGTGCAACACAGAGGTTTCATTATCACACAACAATCCTCAATTGATGGAATCAAAAAAAGTGAGCTTCTCGTTATCAGTGGTTCATGCTGTCCAGTTAAAAAGTGCAATTATCTCTAGTTAACAGACGGATGCATGAGGTCAAACACTTTTCATCTAATGAACCGTTCTGCTCTTAAAATTCATGCAACATGGAGAAATATTACATCCTCTGTGCTGAACATTGTCCATAAGTGGACCAACAGAGAAGTTTGCTGCTGGGTCAAAGTAGAAACAACAAGTAAAGAAAGGATTAAAAATAGACTCTTCATTCTCTTGTTAGTTTCTTACCTCCATTTCCTTCAATTTCTCCTTCCGTCTTTCTTCCTCGTACTCCCTGGCCATGCGTGCCCTCTCCTTGGCCACCCTCCTGTCTTCTTCTTCTTCCTCCAGTCTCTGCATCTCCATCTCCTTTGCCTTCTGGAGGCGCTTCTCCTCAATCTGACAGGACAAACAAGAACACACATCCAAAAGGTTCATAGGGAAGAAAAACTCCAGGGGACGGTTGGACATGAACTACCACAGCAAGCAAGGCTGAAATGTGGCTGTTACTTTGAGAAACAATCACACCTGCATCAGAACAAATTTCTATAAAAGGAATGACCAGTCCAAAGTCTCTGTGGGTCTCAAGAAGCCAGTTCCACCATGTAGGTGGCTGGACCAACACTGTTTAGAGCCTTACCTGCTTTTTGAGTGCAGCCTTGTGCTCCATTTCATTGTCCATTCTCTGCTGGACTGGCTTCTTCGTGAAGCAGTTGTTCATGGCGAAACGAGGGGTTTGGAGATGGTTTGAACCTGCAAAAGGAAGGACAGGCACATGTTATACGGTAAATCTCTTCTTTCTGAGGGAATTCTCCCTCAAGTTGATGCGGACCTCACTAAACAGTAAGAGCAGGCTGCACTGATTGGTAACTCAGAGCACTACAGGGCCTTTTCACCTGGGAGTGAAGGCAAATTAAGTGTTAAAGGGCTATGGTTACAGCACCAGGCAGCCTGTCACTGGTGTCTCTGATATAATAAATGCAGATGCTACATTACCATCCACCCCCTGACTGGGGTTGCGGTTTTGTGTCCCCCTGGTCATCTGAGCAGGCGTGGCTCCCCTCTGGTGGTGGTTGTCCAGGTTGTGGTGGACCTCCTCATACACCCTCTGCATCTCCCTGAGGTCGGCTGGCCAGGAGAATAAGATATAAGAACCATGAGTTATCATTCGTGACTGCAACTAAACATGATTGTGTAGGAAAAAATCTTGTTTACCAAAAAACAACTGATTATTTTTCAAAAAGACAAAAATAAATGTTGGCTGTACTAAAATTTCCTTTGCTTTCTCCGAGAGGAGACCTACCTCCATTTTGAGCCCGGGGGTCACAGCTGCTGTAGTCCATTCCCTGCATGGCCTCAGAACCCCCTGATCCCTCAAGAGGAGTTCGCTGCTCTTGCTCCTGGATGTGCAACACAGAGGTTTCATTATCACACAACAATCCTCAATTGATGGAATCAAAAAAAGTGAGCTTCTCGTTATCAGTGGTTCATGCTGTCCAGTTAAAAAGTGCAATTATCTCTAGTTAACAGACGGATGCATGAGGTCAAACACTTTTCATCTAATGAACCGTTCTGCTCTTAAAATTCATACAACATGGAGAAATATTACATCCTCTGTGCTGAACATTGTCCATAAGTGGACC
Source organism: Aulostomus chinensis (assembly GCF_037954235.1). Classification (NCBI taxonomy): domain Eukaryota; kingdom Metazoa; phylum Chordata; class Actinopteri; order Syngnathiformes; family Aulostomidae; genus Aulostomus; species Aulostomus chinensis. The sequence continues at coordinate 22,321,968 of NC_141321.1, forward strand.
AACAGAGAAGTTTGCTGCTGGGTCAAAGTAGAAACAACAAGTGAAGAAAGGATTAAAAATAGACTCTTCATTCTCTTGTTAGTTTCTTACCTCCATTTCCTTCAATTTCTCCTTCCGTCTTTCTTCCTCGTACTCCCTGGCCATGCGTGCCCTCTCCTTGGCCACCCTCCTGTCTTCTTCTTCTTCCTCCAGTCTCTGCATCTCCATCTCCTTTGCCTTCTGGAGGCGCTTCTCCTCAATCTGACAGGACAAACAAGAACACACATCCAAAAGGTTCATAGGGAAGAAAAACTCCAAGGGACGGTTGGACATGAACTACCACAGCAAGCAAGGCTGAAATGTGGCTGTTACTTTGAGAAACAATCACACCTGCATCAGAACAAATTTCTATAAAAGGAATGACCAGTCCAAAGACTCTGTGGGCCTCAAGAAGCCAGTTCCACCATGCAGCTGGCTGGACCAACACTGTTTAGAGCCTTACCTGCTTTTTGAGTGCAGCCGTGTGCGCCATTTCATTGTCTATTCTCTGCTGGACTGGCTTCTTCGTGAACCAGTTATTCATGGCGAAACGAGGGGTTTGGAGATGGTTTGAACCTGCAAAAGGAAGAACAGGCACATGTTAAACGGTAAATCTCTTCTTTCTGAGGGAATTCTCCCTCAAGTTGATGCGGACCTCACTAAACAGTAACAGCAGGCTGCACTGATTGGTAACTCAGAGCACTACAGGGCCATTTCACCTGGGAGTGAAGGCAAATTAAGTGTTAAAGGGCTATGGTTACAGCACCAGGCAGCCTGTCACTGGTGTCTCTGATATAATAAATGCAGATGCTACATTACCATCCACCCCCTGACTGGGGTTGCGGTTTTGTGTCCCCCTGGTCATCTGAGCAGGCGTGGCTCCCCTCTGGTGGTGGTTGTCCAGGTTGTGGTGGACCTCCTCATACAGCCTCTGCATGTCCCTGAGGTCAGCTGGCCAGGAGAATAAGATATAAGAACCATGAGTTATCATTCGTGACTGCAACAAAACATGATTGTGTAGGAAAAAAATCTTGTTTACCAAAAAACAACTGATTATTTTTCAAAAAGACAAAAATAAATGTTGGCTGTACTAAAATTTCCTTTGCTTTCTCCGAGAGGAGACCTACCTCCATTTTGAGCCCGGGGGTCACAGCTGCTGTAGTCCATTCCCTGCATGGCCTCAGAACCCCCTGATCCCTCAAGAGGAGTTCGCTGCTCTTGCTCCTGGATGTGCAACACAGAGGTTTCATTATCACACAACAATCCTCAATTGATGGAATCAAAAAAAGTGAGCTTCTCGTTATCAGTGGTTCATGCTGTCCAGTTAAAAAGTGCAATTATCTCTAGTTAACAGACGGATGCATGAGGTCAAACACTTTTCATCTAATGAACCATTCTGCTCTTAAAATTCATGCAACATGGAGAAATATTACATCCTCTGTGCTGAACATTGTCCATAAGTGGACCAACAGAGAAGTTTGCTGCTGGGTCAAAGTAGAAACAACAAGTGAAGAAAGGATTAAAAATAGACTCTTCATTCTCTTGTTAGTTTCTTACCTCCATTTCCTTCAATTTCTCCTTCCGTCTTTCTTCCTCGTACTCCCTGGCCATGCGTGCCCTCTCCTTGGCCACCCTCCTGTCTTCTTCTTCTTCCTCCAGTCTCTGCATCTCCATCTCCTTTGCCTTCTGGAGGCGCTTCTCCTCAATCTGACAGGACAAACAAGAACACACATCCAAAAGGTTCATAGGGAAGAAAAACTCCAGGGGACGGTTGGACATGAACTACCACAGTAAGCAAGGCTGAAATGTGGCTGTTACTTTGAGAAACAATCACACCTGCATCAGAACAAATTTCTATAAAAGGAATGACCAGTCCAAAGTCTCTGTGGGTCTCAAGAAGCCAGTTCCACCATGCAGCTGGCTGGACCAACACTGTTTAGAGCCTTACCTGCTTTTTGAGTGCAGCCGTGTGCGCCATTTCATTGTCTATTCTCTGCTGGACTGGCTTCTTCGTGAACCAGTTATTCATGGCGAAACGAGGGGTTTGGAGATGGTTTGAACCTGCAAAAGGAAGAACAGGCACATGTTAAACGGTAAATCTCTTCTTTCTGAGGGAATTCTCCCTCAAGTTGATGCGGACCTCACTAAACAGTAACAGCAGGCTGCACTGATTGGTAACACAGAGCACTACGGGGCCATTTCACCTGGGAGTGAAGGCAAATTAAGTGTTAAAGGGCTATGGTTACAGCACCAGGCAGCCTGTCACTGGTGTCTCTGATATAATAAATGCAGATGCTACATTACCATCCACCCCCTGACTGGGGTTGCGGTTTTGTGTCCCTCTGGTCATCTGAGCAGGCGTGGCTCCCCTCTGGTGGTGGTTGTCCAGGTTGTGGTGGACCTCCTCATACAGCCTCTGCATCTCCCTGAGGTCAGCTGGCCAGGAGAATAAGATATAAGAACCATGAGTTATCATTCGTGACTGCAACTAAACATGATTGTGTAGGAAAAAATCTTGTTTTCCAAAAACACAACTGATTATATTTCAAAAAGACAAAAATAAATGTTGGCTGTACTAAGATTTCCTTTGCTTTCTCCGAGAGGAGACCTACCTCCATTTTGAGCCCGGGGGTCACACCTGCTGTAGTCCATTCCCTGCATGGCCTCAGAACCCCCTGATCCCTCAAGAGGAGTTCGCTGCTCTTGCTCCTGGATGTGCAACACAGAGGTTTCATTATCACACATCAATCCTCAAATGATGGAATCAAAACAAGTGAGCTTCTCGTTATCAGTGGTTCATGCTGTCCAGTTAAAAAGTGCAATTATCTCTAGTTAACGGACGGATGCATGAGGTCAAACACTTTTCATCTAATGAACCATTCTGCTCTTAAAATTCATACAACATGGAGAAATATTGCATCTTCTGTGCTGAACATTGTCCATAAGTGGACCAACAGAGAAGTTTGCTGCTGGGTCAAAGTAGAAACAACAAGTGAAGAAAGGATTAAAAATAGACTCTTCATTCTCTTGTTAGCTTCTTACCTCCATTTCCTTCTGTTTCCTCTTCCATCTTTCTTCCTCGTACTCCCTATTCATGCGTGCCCTCTCCATGGCCACCCTCCTGTCTTCTTCTTCTTCCTCCAGTCTCTGCATCTCAATCTCCTTTGCCTTCTGGAGGCGCTTCTCCTCAATCTGACAGGACAAACAAGAACACATCCAAAAGGTTTGTAGGGAAAAGAAACTCCAGGGGACGGTTGGACATGAACTACCACAGCAAGCAAGGCTGAAACGTGGCTGTTACTTTGAGAAACAATCACACCTGCATCAGAACAAATTTCTATAAAAGGAATGACCAGTCCAAAGACTCTGTGGGCCTCAAGAAGCCAGTTCCACCATGTAGGTGGCTGGACCAACACTATTTAGAGCCTTACCTGCTTTTTGAGTGCAGCCGTGTGCGCCATTTCATTGTCCATTCTCTGCTGGACTGGCTTCTTCGTGAACCAGTTGTTCATAGCGAAACGAGGGGTTTGGAGATGGTTTGAACCTGCAAAAGGAAGGACAGGCACATGTTATACGGTAAATCTTTTCTTTCTGAGGGAATTCTCCCTCAAGTTGATGCGGACCTCACTAAACAGTAACAGCAGGCTGGACTGATTGGTAACACAGAGCACTACAGGGCCATTTCACCTGGGAGTGAAGGCAAATTAAGTGTTAAAGGGCTATGGTTACAGCACCAGGCAGCCTGTCACTGGTGTCTCTGATATAATAAATGCAGATGCTACATTACCATCCACCCCCTGACTGGGGTTGCGGTTTTGTGTCCCCCTGGTCATCTGAGCAGGCGTGGCTCCCCTCTGGTGGTGGTTGTCCAGGTTGTGGTGGACCTCCTCATACAGCCTCTGCATGTCCCTGAGGTCGGCTGGCCAGGAGAATTAGATATAAGAACCATGAGTTATCATTCGTGACTGCAACAAAACATGATTGTGTAGGAAAAAATCTTGTTCACCAAAAAACAACTGATTATTTTTCAAAAAGACAAAAATAAATGTTGGCTGTACTAAGATTTCCTTTGCTTTCTCCGAGAGGAGACCTACCTCCATTTTGAGCCCGGGGGTCACACCTGCTGTAGTCCATTCCCTGCATGGCCTCAGAACCCCCTGATCCCTCAAGAGGAGTTCGCTGCTCTTGCTCCTGGATGTGCAACACAGAGGTTTCATTATCACACAACAATCCTCAATTGATGGAATCAAAAAAAGTGAGCTTCTCGTTATCAGTGGTTCATGCTGTCCAGTTAAAAAGTGCAATTATCTCTAGTTAACAGACGGATGCATGAGGTCGAACAGTTTTCATCTAATGAACCGTTCTGCTCTTAAAATTCATACAACATGGAGAAATATTGCATCTTCTGTGCTGAACATTGTCCATAAGTGGACCAACAGAGAAGTTTGCTGCTGCGTCAAAGTAGAAACAACAAGTGAAGAAAGGATTAAAAATAGACTCTTCATTCTCTTGTTAGCTTCTTACCTCCATTTCCTTCTGTTTCCTCTTCCATCTTTCTTCCGCGTACTCCCTATTCATGCGTGCCCTCTCCTTGGCCACCCTCCTGTCTTCTTCTTCTCCCTCCAGTCTCTGCATCTCCATCTCCTTTGCCTTTTGGAGGCGCTTCTCCTCAATCTGACAGGACAAACAAGAACACACATCCAAAAGGTTTGTAGGGAAAAGAAACTCCAGGAGACGGTTGGACATGAACTACCACAGCAAGCAAGGCTGAAATGTGGCTGTTACTTTGAGAAACAATCACACCTGCATCAGAACAAATTTCTATAAAAGGAATGACCAGTCCAAAGACTCTGTGGGCCTCAAGGAGCCAGTTCCACCATGTAGCTGGCTGGACCATCACTGTTTGGAGCTTTACCTGCTTTCTGAGTGCAGCCGTGTGCGCCATGTCATTTTCCACTTTCTGCTGGTCATGCTCCTTTGGGAACACATTCCCCCTGGCAAAGCGAGGGGTTTGGAGATGGTTTGAACCTGCAAAAGGAAGGACAGGCACATGTTATACGGTAAATCTTTTCTTTCTGAGGGAATTCTCCCTCAAGTTGATGCGGACCTCACTAAACAGTAAGAGCAGGCTGCACTGATTGGTAACACAGAGCACTACAGGGCCATTTCACCTGGGAGTGAAGGCAAATTAAGTGTTAAAGGGCTATGGTTACAGCACCAGGCAGCCTGTCACTGGTGTCTCTGATATAATAAATGCAGATGCTACATTACCATCCACCCTCTGACTGGGGTTGCGGTTTTGTCTCCCTCTGGTCATCTGAGCAGGCGTGGCTCCCCTCTGGTGGTGGTTGTCCAGGTTGTGGTGGACCTCCTCATACAGCCTCTGCATGTCCCTGAGGTCGGCTGGCCAGGAGAATTAGATATAAGAACCATGAGTTATCAATCGTGACTGCAACAAAACATGATTGTGTAGGAAAAAATCTTGTTTACCAAAAAACAACTGATTATTTTTCAAGAGACAAAAATAAATGTTGGCTGTACTAAGATTTCCTTTGCTTTCTCTGAGAGGAGACCTACCTCCATTTTGAGCCCGGGGGTCAAAGCTGCTGTAGTCCATTCCGTGCATGGCCTCAGAACCCCCTGATCCCTCAAGAGGAGTTCGCTGCTCTTGCTCCTGGATGTGCAACACAGAGGTTTCATTATCACACAACAATCCTCAAATGATGGAATCAAAAAAAGTGAGCTTCTCGTTATCAGTGGTTCATGCTGTCCAGTTAAAAAGTGCAATTATCTCTAGTTAACAGACGGATGCATGAGGTCGAACAGTTTTCATCTAATGAACCGTTCTGCTCTTAAAATTCATACAACATGGAGAAATATTGCATCTTCTGTGCTGAACATTGTCCATAAGTGGACCAACAGAGAAGTTTGCTGCTGCGTCAAAGTAGAAACAACAAGTGAAGAAAGGATTAAAAATAGACTCTTCATTCTCTTGTTAGCTTCTTACCTCCATTTCCTTCTGTTTCCTCTTCCATCTTTCTTCCGCGTACTCCCTATTCATGCGTGCCCTCTCCTTGGCCACCCTCCTGTCTTCTTCTTCTTCCTCCAGTCTCTGCATCTCCATCTCCTTTGCCTTTTGGAGGCGCTTCTCCTCAATCTGACAGGACAAACAAGAACACACATCCAAAAGGTTTGTAGGGAAAAGAAACTCCAGGAGACGGTTGGACATGAACTACCACAGCAAGCAAGGCTGAAATGTGGCTGTTACTTTGAGAAACAATCACACCTGCATCAGAACAAATTTCTATAAAAGGAATGACCAGTCCAAAGACTCTGTGGGCCTCAAGGAGCCAGTTCCACCATGTAGCTGGCTGGACCATCACTGTTTGGAGCTTTACCTGCTTTCTGAGTGCAGCCGTGTGTGCCATGTCATTTTCCACTTTCTGCTGGTCATGCTCCTTTGGGAACACATTCCCCCTGGCAAAGCGAGGGGTTTGGAGATGGTTTGAACCTGCAAAAGGAAGGACAGGCACATGTTATACGGTAAATCTTTTCTTTCTGAGGGAATTCTCCCTCAAGTTGATGCGGACCTCACTAAACAGTAAGAGCAGGCTGCACTGATTGGTAACTCAGAGCACTACAGGGCCATTTCACCTGGGAGTGAAGGCAAATTAAGTGTTAAAAGGCTATGGTTACAGCACCAGGCAGCCTGTCACTGGTGTCTCTGATATAATAAATGCAGATGCTACATTACCATCCACCCTCTGACTGGGGTTGCGGTTTTGTCTCCCTCTGGTCATCTGAGCAGGCGTGGCCCCCCTCTGGTGGTGGTTGTCCAGATTGTGTTGGACCTCCTCATACAGCCTCTGCATCTCCCTGAGGTCGGCTGGCCAGGAGAATAAGATATAAAAACCATGAGTTATCATTCGTGACTACAACAAAACATGATTGTGTAGGAAAAAAATGTTGTTTACCATAAAAAATGGTTATTTTTCAAAAAGACAAAAATAAACGTTGGCTGTACTAAGATTTCTTTTGCTTTCTCTGAGAGGAGACCTACCTCCATTTTGAGCCCGGGGGTCACAGCTGCTGTAGTCCATTCCGTGCATGGCCTCAGAACCCCCTGATCCCTCAGGAGGAGTTCGCTGCTCTTGCTCCTGGATGTGCAACACAGAGGTTTCATTATCACACAACAATCCTCAAATGGTATAATCAAAACAATTGAGCTTCAAGTGGACCAACAGAGAAGCTTGCTGCTGGGTCAAAGTAGAAACAACAAGTGAAGAAAGGATTAAAAATAGATTCTTCATTCTCTCTTTAGCTTCTTACCTCCGTTTCCTTCTGTTTCTTCTTCATTAGTTCATTCTGGAATTCCGTCACCATGCATTGCATCACATCCAAAAAGATAATGTAATTTTCCCTTTCCTCTTCTTCTTCCTTCAGTCTCTTCCTCTCCTTCTTCTGCCTTCCTCTTTGATCATCCTTCTCTTGCATCTGACAAGACAAACAAAAACACACTTGAAGGGAAAAGAATATCCAGGTGACGGTTGGACATGAACTACCACAGCCAGCACGCCTGAAGCATGGCTGTTACTTTGAGAAACAATCAAATCTGCATCGGAACAAATTTACATATCAGGAACGTTAAGACTGACCAGTCCAAAGTCTCTGTGGGCCTCAAGAAGCCAGTTCCATCACACAGCTGGTTGGACCAACACTTTTTAGAGCCTTACCTGCTTTCTGGGTTCAGACCTGTACTCCATTTGATCATCTTCCTGCTTCCTGACGAGCGTCATAGGGGCTATTTTACGCCCAGCAAACCAAGGGGCTTTGGGATGGTGTGAACCTGAAAAAAGAAGAAAATAGGGAAACTCTGAATGGTGACCAAATGATCACAAATAAAACAAGATTTTAAAATATTCATAATTTTGCAAAGTTCTTGTTGCTGCTTTTCTTAGGCCATGCAAATACTTGGGACGTACTATTGAGGTTTTTGTTTTGTTTCCTCAGTGGAGCTCCACATCCACCTCGACCCAATGGGTCATAGATGCCCCAGTCAGGTTCACGCTCTTCCGGTTTCTTCGTCTTCCTCTCCTGTTCCTTCTGGAGTTGCTTCTCCTCAATCTGACAAGACAAAAAATAACACACATCCAAAGGGTTTGTAAGGAAGAAAATCTCCAGGAGACGGTTGGGCATGAACTACCACAGCAAGCAAGGCTGAAACGTGGCTGTTACTTTGAGAAACAATCAAACCTGCATCAGAACAAATTTCTATTAGAGGAACGTTAGGACCGACCAGTCCAAAGACTCTGTGGGCCTCAAGAAGCCAGTTCCACCATGTAGCTGGCTGGACCAACACTGTTTAGAACCTTACCTGCTTTTTGAGTGCAGCCCCGTACTCCATTTCAATATTCACTCTCTGCTGGTCATGCTCCTTGGGGAACACATTCCCCCTGGCAAAGCGAGGGGTCTGGAGATGGTGTGAACCTGCAAAAAGAAGAAAAAAGCGAGACGTTGCATGGTGAGCATATGATCACAAATCAAACAAGATTTAAAAATATTTATAATTTCACACAGCTTGTTGTTGCTGTTTTTTTCTAAGGCCAAGCAAATATATAGGACGTACTACTGAGGTTTTTGTTTTGTTTCTTCAGTGGAGCTCCACATCCACCTCGACCCAATGGGTCATAGATGCCCCAGTCAGGTTCACGCTCTTCCGGTTTCTTCGTCTTCCTCCCCTGTTCCTTCTGGAGTTGCTTCTCCTCAATCTGACAAGACAAAAAATAACACACATCCAAAGGGTTTGTAAGGAAGAAAATCTCCAGGGGACGGTTGGGCATGAACTACCACAGCAAGCAAGGCTGAAACGTGGCTGTTACTTTGAGAAACAATCAAACCTGCATCAGAACAAATTTCTATTAGAGGAATGTTAGGACCGACCAGTCCAAAGACTCTGTGGGCCTCAAGAAGCCAGTTCCACCATGTAGCTGGCTGGACCAACACTGTTTAGAATCGTACCTGCTTTTTGAGTGCAGCCCCATACTCCATTTCAATATTCACTCTCTGCTGGTCATGCTCCTTGGGGAACACATTCCCCCTGGCAAAGCGAGGGGTCTGGAGATGGTGTGAACCTGCAAAAAGAAGAAAGTAGCGAGACGTTGCATGGTGAGCATATGATCACAAATCAAACAAGATTTAAAAATATTTATAATTTCACACAGCTTATTGTTGCTGTTTTTTTCTAAGGCCATGCAAATATATAGGACGTACTACTGAGGTTTTTGTTTTGTTTCTTCAGTGGAGCTCCACATCCACCTCGACCCAATGGGTCATAGATGCCCCAGTCAGGTTCACGCTCTTCCGGTTTCTTCGTCTTCCTCCCCTGTTCCTTCTGGAGTTGCTTCTCCTCAATCTGACAAGACAAAAAATAACACACATCCAAAGGGTTTGTAAGGAAGAAAATCTCCAGGGGACGGTTGGGCATGAACTACCACAGCAAGCAAGGCTGAAACGTGGCTGTTACTTTGAGAAACAATCAAACCTGCATCAGAACAAATTTCTATTCGAGGAATGTTAGGACCGACCAGTCCAAAGACTCTGTGGGCCTCAAGAAGCCAGTTCCACCATGTAGCTGGCTGGACCAACACTGTTTAGAGCCTTACCTGCTTTTTGAGTGCAGCCCCATACTCCATTTCATTTTTCACTCTCTGCTGGTCATGCTCCTTGGGGAACACATTCCCCCTGGCAAAGCGAGGGGTCTGGAGATGGTGTGAACCTGCAAAAGGAAGAAAAAAGCGAGACGTTGCATGGTGAGCATATGATCACAAATAAAACAAGATTTAAAAATATTTATAATTTCACACAGCTTGTTGTTGCTGTTTTTTTCTAAGGCCATGCAAATATATAGGACGTACTACTGAGATTTTTGTTTTGTTTCTTCAGTGGAGCTCCACATCCACCTCGACCCAATGGGTCATAGATGCCCTGGTCAGGTTCACGCTCCTCCGTTTTCTTCCTCTTCCTCTCCTGTTCCTTCTGGAGTTGCTTCTCCTCAATCTGACAAGACAAAAAATAACACACATCCAAAGGGTTTGTAAGGAAGACAATTTCCAGGGGACGGTTGGGCATAAACTACCACAGCAAGCAAGGCTGAAACGTGGCTGTTACTTTGAGAAACAATCAAACCTGCATCAGAACAAATTTCTATTAGAGGAACGTTAGGACCGACCAGTCCAAAGACTCTGTGGGCCTCAAGAAGCCAGTTCCACCATGTAGCTGGCTGGACCAACACTGTTTAGAACCTTACCTGCTTTTTGAGTGCAGCCCCGTACTCCATTTCAATATTCATTCTCTGCTGGTCATACTCCTTGGGGAACACATTCCCCCTAGCAAAGCGAGGGGTCTGGAGTTGCTTCTCCTCAATCTGACAAGACAAAAAATAACACACAAGCAAATGGTTTGTAGGGAAACGAATCTCCAGGGGATGGATGGATGTACAGCACAGGGTTTAAAGTCATTACAAAAATCCTCAGTTAACAGTAATCAACATGAAGGACTTTGTATTCATCAGTGGTCAATGAGGTCCAGTTGCAAGGTACAATTATCTCTTTCAGACAGATGCATGTTAGCTTTTGTCTCTAAGTGAAAAAAGGAAATGTCATGTATTTTTAAGAAAACTGATTTGCTGCTTAACTGCTAATTGCTGTTATGAAATTTAGTTTTCAACCTGTTGTTCTAAAGTTGATTATTTGAGTTTTTGTCTCTGGAAAGTGATGACACCCAGTCTGGATTGGAAGACTATGGTGCTCATCAAAGGAAGGTAGACATTATCTGATGTCTGATATCACAAGATGTGGTATTTGCCTTTTCTCCATTGTATTAAGACCTCTCCGTTTCACTTTCAATTCTATTCTATTTTTCATGTTGATTCTATGTTTTCATGTTTCTATTTTACTATTTTATTCCTTGTAAATTTTTACATCACCAGCACTGGGAGCTTCAGTATTTGCAATAAAGTTCTATTTGATGCTATTCTACTCTATGGTCATATCAGGACCCTTTCTGAAAGACTATCCAGTGTAGAACCCCTGGAACTCTCTCAGAGTCTGCATATTTACTGCAGGGACAGGGTGACTGACATTTCAGCTGGCCTCCTCCTGAGAGCCAACGTTGCCCCTGGGTGGGCTGGTGAAGTGCCCTGGTATTACAACCTGACAATATGGTAAAAGCTACAAATAATTTCCAAATGTATGAATCTTATTCATCCAGGACCTGGACTCAGCTCATCAACTATGATTTTCATTCACCTGTGTTATCTGGTCAGGTTGGTCCTGCAGAAAACTGAGTTTTCCTCCAGTTGCTCTCAGCCACTGCTTCCTTAGGATGTTCATCTATATCAGACTAACACTAGATGATAGGCTGGCTCACCAATAGAGCCAAGAAACAATCGTGGAGAAATTCTGTAGACTGTATAGTTCATAGTTCGTTATTGTTGAAGACTACCACTTATAAAGGATTTTCAGAAACTTCAATAACCAGATGAATGAGAGTGAATTCTGTTCATCTTCTGGGAAAACCTGAGATCACTGGCACCGTGCAGCACATCACTGAACCCCACAGTTCACTGATCTTCCAAAAATCCAAGATGGCTGCCAGCGCTGTCAGGGTGCTCTGAGTTCACTCTGAGTTGTAGAGCTGTTAAGATTAGACCTCTGCTCACCTCAGCCTGGCCTTAATCCTGCTACAGCCTGGACCTCTGCTATTCCCTGGACCAGTTGCAACAATTGCGGTTGTGTACCTGACCTGGTGCCTAACCAACATTTGACTCTGCCAAATACTATAACAATGACCTGGTCCTAAGAAACTATGGAATTATCAGTGCTGGTACTGATGTCCTCCTGTGGGACAGTCTCAATAACTGTACACAGCTTCATTTATGGTGTGTGTGCTGATATTTCTGTGTCCTTGTGAAAACCCTCACTGCAGTGTTGTGAACCAGTTGGAGATTGTTGATGGATTTCTGTGGCAGTCAGGAAAATAAGGAGTCACAGTAGTCAAGATTGCTGGAAACACAATCTTGAACAAGCAGCGTTGTTAAGACCTGAGCCTCCCTGCGGCTGCGGTCGGGTGCCAATCGGCGGCCCAAATCCAACGGTGTAATTGGCAAATCCCTGGGCTTTGTAGTGTAGGAGCTACAAGCCTGAGTCTGATGCAGAGTGTGAGTGCAGAGCTGAGAGCTGGCCCTTTAAGAACCCCTCCCCTGCTGCACTGCTGACAATTTGTCCAAATTGTGGACATTCTGTTCTAGATAGGTGAGGGGCATGAGCGTAGGAATTTTGTGTGTTGATGAGTCGAGTCCAACGGTGTTGGTCCTATGTCTGTGGGACAGTCATAGTAGTAGGGAGTAGTTATGGCGCTCCAAATTTTGTTTTAGTTTTGTCAGTGCCTAGGTGGCGCTATTGAGTTTTTCCAAAAATTGTTTTTAGAATATGGAATTTTTCGCCAGATCTGATGTGGGTGCCAAAATTCAGCGAATTTCAAGCATGTCTAGGGGGTCAAATTAAGTTTTAAAGTGGCGGCGGAAGAAAGAAAGAATAAGAATTAAAGCTGCAAGCAGCGTTGTTAGGGCCTGAGCCCCCGCACACCCGCGGCCGGGTTCAAATCGCCGGCCGAATCCAACGGTGTAATCGGCAAATCCCTAGGCCTTGTAGTTTAGGAGATACGAGCCTCAGTGCACTGCACAGTGTGAGTGCAGAGCTGAGAGCCGGCCCTTTAAGAGCCCCTCCCTTCTCTGCTCGCTCTCTGCCATCTGTGTCAGAGTGGAGAGCAGAGGAGGATTATAACTCAGCATATATTGGTCAAAAGTGGAATGTAAAGACATCAGTTCGTAGAGTTTTTTGTCAGGAATTCAATGGCGTGTTTTTGAAGGTGTGGGTGTTTTAGTTTAGAAGCGTTTGTTTGAGAGTATGTACCATGAGGGCAGAGACCCTCCAATTGTGGTTTCCATGACAACCTTAAACAAATCTCTGTCATCTTTGGCAGAGTGGAGAGCAGAGGAAAATTCTGTATTTTACTGTGAAAAACATTAACTCTCCATATGTTGGCCAATAGTAAAATTTAAGACCATCTTTTTCAGTTGTGACTCTAAGTGCTGAGCTGAGAGGTGCGTATTGATCCATCTGCCTATCATATTCTGTCCTACCTTTTGTCTAAATTTGATGTGCTTCTTCTCGTGAAGGCGTTGAATGTCATCATCAATCCCAGGGTGATGGAAAAGTGCTCCTCCATCCATGTTGGTATCAAAGAGGTGAGAGTTGAAGTTGAGGAGGTAGAAGCTCCAGTTGGACCCAAATTGTGATTGCAGATCTGACAGCTTCATATTGACCCATGTGTTCATCATTGTCTGTGCTACCTGTTGGCTGTCAGTTTACTTTGATTCTTCAAGTTAAGTTGCTGAATATCATCAACCCCATGAATGTGGCAAAATACAGCATTGAAAACAGGAAATTTTACTGTATGGATTATTAAGTTCAACATTCATCGTCAATGATGTACACTGTAATTCTGACAATAAAAGACAGACATCAGCTGTGGTGAACATGTGAATTTATTAACTGATTAACTTTTACAAAAAGGTAAATTAGAAACAGTCACTGCATGTATAACAAAATGGTAAATGATAAATCTGAAGTGAAATAAAAATGCATTTATAACATACAGTGAACCATTAAAATTTATCAAAGTAACATGAACAAGTTAAATTAAATTTCTCCCCGTGGGGGTTCAATGCACAAACTATTTACAATTTGAGTGAGAGAAACCCAACATTCCCACATGAGCAAGCACTTGGCGACGGTGGTGAGGAAAAACTCCCTTTTACAGGAAGAAACCTCAGGCAGAACCAGGCTCAAAGTGGGCGGCCACCTGCCTGGACCGGTTGGGGTTGAAAGGGAGGAGGAGAGAGATGGGGCTGGGGTGGAGAGGGGAGATAGACTTGGGGGTGAGGGGCGGGGGCAGTGGGAGAAGAGGAGACAGAGAGACAGAGACAGAGAGAGAGAGAGAGACAAAGAGGGAGGGGGCTGAGAGGAGAGACAACAGGAAAAAATATACATCTATAACACATTTATAAAGAGACCAACAGCAATAATGTGACAGACAGTGACTCACAACAACTATAAATAACAAACACAAAAACTATAAATAACAACAACGTGCTGTGACCCATGATTGTCACGCAGCACGAGTGGAACCATGATTAGTCTAACTAAGCTATCAATTCATAGTCACTCTAGAAAACTGCATTAAGTGCAGTGCGTGACAGTGGAATAATTTAATAATAAATACATGAATAAATACCTTAAAAACCGTGCATGTCAAGACATGCACAGAATAAATAGGCAAAGTTAAAATGTTAAAAAAGTTAAAAAGGTTAAAAAAGTTAAAAAAGACACAGAGGTGGAGTGGGACTTTCTATACTAACAAATGTCAACAGTCATGCCAGGCTTCCTATCCAACAACAGGTCCGAGTCAACTTGTCCTACCAGCACACACAGAGCCAACTAAGCTGACATGAGGCTAGTATTTGACCTGGGACAGCGCCATGTAGCTTTGAAACTCAGTCATCCTGGTGGTCAGAATCGCCCTGCAAATCCTCAAACTCATCCAAACTAAACAAGCTGGCGAGGTCATCTGACTCCCCCTGATCATCTGAAACAGAAAACCTACACAGGATCCCTTCGTGATCGCTGAAGTAGGCTGGCCAGACTGCACATTCCACGTCGTAATGTGACGTTTGAACGTAAACGTGATCAATTAGTGTCCCCTTTTCTGTGGTCTGTTGTGTCACGTGTTGGGTGAACCCTTTTTGTTCCATGAATTTACAAATTGATGAGCCTTTCAAAATATTCTCATTAAAGTCTCCCATGACTACAATAGTGTTACTTGTCGGAGTTAACCAGTCAAGTAACCTCCCCACATTGCCTTTGAACAACAAAGTTGGTTCCGCTGGTAGACGGTAAATGACGGCCAGCGAGATGCTGAAGTTTTTGTACAGGCACACCAAGCACTCCAGATTGAAATCGGGTACCTGCAGAATGTCGACGTCCAAATGGGCTACACTATACAGGCCGACGCCACCGTGTTCTAACTGCTGGAATTTGAAGAATGTGGGGTCAGCGGCGCTGTAACACAGAGACCGAGGACGACTGTGGAAATCGTAGCCACCAATTTGCACACTGTCCAATGAGGACTGTGCAGTGAGCCATGTTTCTGTCACAGCAATGCAGTTAAGCTGCAAATGCTGCGTGCAGGACACCAAGTCTGGCAGGTGGCGACTTAAACTTTGTATGTTCATCAAATACACCACGAACTGTGTATTTGATGAAGGCTGCTCAATCAAAAATGGAGGCATGCTAGCTATGGCCTCCTTTATGGTGTCCTTGCAGTAAATGGCTCTCTCTTCAAAGTCCTTGATGATCAGTCCCGACAAAGCCCTAACACGACTGCACCTGGGCAGGCGTATGTAGCTCTCAAATACCTTCTTTAAACAAACAACAGCCTGGTCTACAGTCAACCCCTGCACTTTGTGGACTGTACAAGCCCACGCTAGCCTGAGGGGAAACTGCACCTGCACACAACCGCGCTTCCTGGTCTTCTCCCTGTCTGGTTCAATAGCAGTAGAATGCCTGTATTCTACTGCTGCGTGTGGACACTCTGTCCTCCTCTGTCTGCCAATGTTGTAGTCATCGAACTTGATGTAAATTCTCAGAGGAAATGTGGGGTCAGGGCCAAATTCAATATCTGTGACAGTGCCACACGCTCCATTGACCGGACCGTCCTGGACGTCGACGTTACGACAGAGCATCACTCTGGCGTTTTTGGCCAAACACAATTTAGATTCCAAGCACGTGCCCTGCCCCTTACTAATGATTCCAGGTTCCAATTTGCCGGTTTTGCGGTTCGGCGTAAAGTCTTTAGCATCAATTTCAACATAATCTGGGCACGTGCGGAACAACTGGTTCAAATTGAATTCTTCCACTTGCATATTTGTGGTGAAAATATGCAAGGCCGAGCTATCTTCCCCTGTCTCTCGCGATTTCAAAATTTGGATGTCGCCGTCTAACATGGGGGTTTTCTTGGAACGCACCCGAAGCCTATTCAACATCTCAGCAAAGGAGCTGTCCTTCTGTCGAACGACAGTAGTCAACTCCACCACACTAAAGTGGCACCACAGGTCCACACCAACCTGACCAGCACACAGAGGCTTCCCTTTAACGGGAGGCAACTGACATTACCAAATGGGGAAAAGTCACCGGTCTGTTTTAACTGCCTCAACCTGCCGTGGACGTATGCCAACAGATTGTGATCAACCATACTGATCTCATCAATGATGACAATTTGGAGATCTCTAAATATGGCCCTTAGAGAGTTCAGTTTGTCTTCTCCCAAGGGTGTGTAAGGCAAGCTGGAGTGTGTGCCAATACTCAGCGAGTGATGAATTGTTGCTGCGTTTAAAGCATATGCAGCTATGCCTGTGGAGGCCATTAACAGAACCGAAATACCATCTGGTTGACGACAAAGTGTTGCCAGCAGTCTCCCGGCCTTGTACTGAATAGCCCTAATTAAGTGACTTTTCCCAGTCCCTGCACCGCCTGTCAAAAACACATGCAGAGGTTCTGGGTTCTTACCCATGGCCTTCTGCAAACACCACTGTCTGACTTTGTTGAAGACAGCCATTTGCGTCTTGTTCAGAGACCTAACTAAGGCCAAGTCGTCACTTCTAGGCAAAATGCTCCTGTTCCTCTCCAAAAACACATCTGTTTTTGGTTTGGCAGCCGCCAACACACACCGCCCATGTATGACAGCTCCGTCCTCACCGTCACACTGAACCTCCTCAGTCTCGCCGTCGTCCTGGCGACAAAAGTCATTGACCCAATCCTCATTGAAGTCAATGTCCCTGTAAAAAGGATTATTCCTTTTCAAAAAGTGTAGTGCCTGTCTTACACGAGTACTGTCAACAAACTGATATCTGTAATGCCCTTTGTAGGTCAACTTGCGTTTAAGTTTGACCTGCATCATGGACCCTTCCATGCTAGTCCTAGGCAACACATTGGTGGTCTGCACAACATTAGCCGGAACGCATGTTACCGGCCCATGTACTCCGTTCTGCCCCCCTTTGGGCAATGCCAACATTTTCATGAACGGAATATGCAGTGCAATCAAGTGTTGCTCCAAGCTATTCAAACATCCCAGTTCCGGCGGAATGGGATCAGGTGTCAGGTTATTGACCCAACACTCAGCTGGAATCTGCCCTTTGGAAATCTTACTGTAACACGCATGGCAGATCCAAAGTTCCCCTCTACAAGCGGCCAACACACAAGGAATAACACAATCACTACAACACCTATGCAAATACGTGTCACTTATGCACCGGTTAGCAACGGCAACTCTTGCAGAATTTCCAGCATACATTTCATAACTACAACCAAGCACCTGAGTTCTGAACAACAACCGATGAACTCAGGGCCATCCCTAACCTTTTCCAAAAACCGATCCATAACAAAATTGAAATCATGAGACTTTTGTAATATTTGTTGCCTTGTCAAGGCAACACTAGCAATGACTTTCTGCTTAACCTCCAAACTATTATGGTACCTTATTCTTTTGACTTCCCTTGTCCTGTCTTTCACTCTCTGTCTATACTGGACGCTCTGTCTGTATTTTTGCCTACTTGCTAATTTACTCCGTGATCTTATTTTATCAGCATGCATGACATTCTGTCTGTATTTTTTTTTGACTGTTGGATTTAACGCGCTCCCTATGCTGGACATTGTCTCTATATTTCATAACACTTTTTGATTTGACACGCTCCCTATGCTGTTTGTGTGTTGATATTTGATCAGACTATATTGTTTGCTTTTGGCTTTGACAATGTCTCTGTGTTTTACATTTAAGTGATATTTTTGTCGACTCCACAATTTGGCCCTTTCCCTAAAGAGTACATTGTCAGAATACATTCTCTGAATCCTTAACTGCTGTTTTTTCCTAATCAACACATTTAATTTCTGCTTTTTGAGTTTCTTGAGTTTCAAATACTTTGACTTTTCACATTGACTGCTTTCTGTAGCCTTTGTTATACCAGTCACAATGTGATCATCATCAACACCTATATCAGTAACTACAAATACCGAATCATCCCCTACAGCTGTCCTGTCGCAATCAACATTTACCTTTTTGTTCCTCAAGCTGTAACTGTAAACTTCACACCCTTGGCAGTAACCATAACAAGTCAGCTGTCCAGGCTTCCTAACACAAACCACATTCTCAAAGTGCCTGTCCATGTTTTGAAAATAAATACACTGGTCTGACAAGCAGGGAGTGCCACAGCTGTATTTTAACCACCGTCCATCATAAAAAGTACACACAGTAAGTCCTAGCCAATCAGCAGTAACCTGAATTTCCACCTCTGTGGCCCAAGTGTTCACATTTGTCATTCTGGACTGCTCAAGATACTGTAAAACAGAGGAATACTCACTTCTTAAAAGAGTGAGATATTTAGCTTCATTCCCCTGGAGCTCGTTACATACAGCTGATCTAATCTTACGATGGTGCTTCTGTGAGCCACTCAGCCTGAGAGATGGCTCTGAAGAAGCAGTTACCATCGCCAACGATCCTCTCATTTTTACATGGAGGACCGATCAATCCAACTTCTTTTGAGACTAGAGGATTGAACTTCACAAAGTCTACATTGAACTTGCGACACAAAACCTGACAAACATCTACACCAAGAGGACTAAAGACCAGCATGTCATTTCTGACAGCACTAACAAATTGTACATCCATGTCTAATTCATGAGAGGTCTTTAATTTCTTTGACATGCCCGTGTCAGAAGAAATGTTGCACTTTCTACCATGAGTACTTTGTGGTTCTGCTTTGGACAAACTGCTCACTTCAGGGGATGAGGTATGGTCAGAAATATTACATACTTCCACACTTTCAGCGACACCAAGTACATCCTCAGATATGTGTATGGAGAAATCGTTGTGTCTTTGCTCAGTTACAGTCGACTGTGGGGCTGTACTGGGCTGTATGATAGTTTCTGCAGAAACACCAGATGGAACTGGATTTACACAACCAGTGACCGTAACACCACAGAGTTCAAATAGTTTCTGAGTTGAACTGAGACTCTCAGCCAAAGAGCAGACATAGTGGTGTAGGTCATCAAGACAAGCAAAATGCAGAACCACACTCGTACCACGGCAATGTGACAAGCCACTATAATTACGTGAGTGACTGTCAACCACAGCAAACTGTCCATCCCGATGGATGATGGAAGTGGTGTTTCCACACAGTGTCATAAGACATGTGCTGTACTGATTGAAGATCCTGGCCAGTCCATCACGAAGACTGATGAAGACACCAAAGTCAACCAGCTCCCCTTCAGTCACACCTACTTCCCCTAAGAGCACATCCCCAAAATGGAAGCTCCATATCTGTCCATCAACTTCCAAGTGCTGGGGTAGATCAGGAACAAATACCAGATTTGAGGGATGTGTAAAAGAGCCACTGTCACGCAAGAAGGTGTATAACTCGTCACCTTCCAACAAGATTCGATCCAGATCAGATGTTTTCCAGGAAAATACACAGCTAAGTGTGTGTTTGGCTATGCTGACCAAAGCAATAGCCATACACTGCAGACCTCCGTATCTGAACTGCTCATGTCCCTGATGAAATGAGCCCCTCACAATTTTAAGTAGCCTAATCCCTCTACTATTAGGAGCTACCAGTGCCACATCATTGCTGTTGTTAATCTGCATTTGCAGCTTTAACATCATGCAACATAGAAAAAACAGACTTAGCTTTGCCGGGCGTGTGCATCGTCTGCGTAGGCTCCTGGACAGTTGATTCCGTCAGCAAGGCAGGGCAAGCTGCGGCAACCTCCCTCCTCAGACCCTCTGGCACCACGGCAGCAGTCAGTGGCACCGCAGACTCCCCCAGGCACGCCTTGGCTGCTGCCTCCACCTGATAAAAGATGAAAAGAGAATGTTAAATGTAAATGAAGTCGGAGAAGAAATGTTGATTTTAATGAGCCACAAGAAGTAAACTGTATGTAATTAAAGCAAGGCGAACCTGCTACGCTGCTGGACGGGGCTTGGAGGCGGACACGGTCAGACGGGCAGGTGGTGTTGCCAGCACCTACATAAAGAAAAGGAGAGTAAGTATAAAAAAAGTGGATTTATATGTTGAAGTGAGAATGCAGGTATGAGTTATATTGCAGTTATTGGAAGAAAAGATCCAAATACCAACCTGTCGCTTCCCTCCTTTGTTCTTTGACGCAACACGTTGGCGCTGGTGCTTCCCGTGCCCAGGGGAAGGCTGAAAGAAGGAGAGATTTTTTTTTTGTGGAACATCTGATATGCATGTAGGCTTGAAAGAGTACATGTAATGCGTGGTATAGTTACCTGGCCAGCTGGTGGAGCAGCAGTGCAGCCAGAGCCAGAAGAAGGTGAAACCTTCTCCATGGCATCCACCATGTCACTGCTGAAACACACCGGGTTGGATGGGATGGCAGACCGTCGGGCCAGAGGTGTACCAGTCTTTCAAACAGAAAGCAAAGAGGGGAAGGAGGATATATGTTAGATGTTGATCATGACAAAAAGCGTTCAGAAATGTGCATTTGGATAATGCAGTAGTTTAATACATTACCGCGCATGCCCGTCCAACGATGGTCCACTTCCAGGGGTCACGATGACGAGGCACAGGAACGTGTCCCGTCACGATCACCCTGGGAGACACCCTCACACGTGGCGATGTGACACGGTGGGCTGTGGTGGAGGGGGGGCGAGCTGACGGACCTCGGCGTTCCACAGCAGGTCCACCACAACCGGCATGCCATCTGAGTCGCTGAGGTGAACCTGAAAGACAGCAAAACAAAGTAGACTTTTATGGCGTAGGGTCACGTAGCATGGGAGAAGAGGGAAGGTAAAGCATGTGACATATGTAACTGACAACATTGTGCTGTACTTACACCGTCGTAGCACCACAGCTCCAACCGATGGACTGGGAGGTGCTCCGCCATAGACACGTATGGGATACCTGAGAGATGTGGAAAGCATAAATATGTATTATAATGGTGCAATGTGCATTAGATAGTAGGACTTTTAAGTATGAAATTGATTGGACAAGGAGACATGGAAGAGTATTACATACCCATGCGCGCTGTGACACGGCGGTATTCCTGACGCAGCAGGTCCTGCAAGGCTGGATCGATGGTTAAGCGTGGAGGGAAATCCATCACTAACACCTTGAAGGGTGAAATGAAAGAAATGTCACGTTTGACTATAAATAATGACATAACTAACAAGTGTGACTGTGTAGGAGGAAAGACATAATAGTGTATGACAAACAAACTCACCGTCGGCCAGAGGCTGCTGACTGTTGTCAGGAGAGCACGGAAGTTCAACGCCGCCTCACCAACAGTCCTGCTGGCTGTGAGGTTGTTGCTGGGGGCACCCACGCACACCAAGTCCAGGGTCCAGGGGAGGGCAGCATGCATGACCTCGGTCCAGAGGTCAGCGATGGCTCCACCTGGAACAGATAAGAAGCCAAAAGACAGAGAACCCTGTGGCATACTCACAAAGCGGTTGACGATGGCGCGCAGGTGGGAGTCTCCCAGGACGAACACCATCTGTCACAGAAGCACATGTTTAGAACAGACAGCAAGCATGACATGCATGCAATGATGTAGAATGAGAAAGATTGGTACCTTCTGGCCGGGGGTCTGTGCAGGAGTGACTAACTTCACGGAATGGTTGGTGTAGAGTGAAGTTTGCCATCTCCGCACACGATGGCGGTGTCCGGTACCGCACCCTGTTAGTATAGAGATGTAAAAGAATGTGAGGCCATGGCTGACATGTTTTTTTGTGGCAAGTGTTTAAGTGGGAGCGGCAAGGTATTTAAAGAATAGGTAATACATACGAGCATGATGGTGATCACAGATGGTGATGTGTAGTTAGTTAGAGAAATGGTCTGAAGTCAACATGTCTTGATAGAAATAGATGTGTAATACCCTCATGTTGTAGGAGAATTTGTGAGTGATAGATGGATGTATTTCCGAAGCAGTGTGATGTGTATTTGTGACTTGTGTACGTTGTGTTTGAGAGCATGTAGTTTATGAAGAGGTAGCCTCTCCCTATCCTATCACAGGTGACAGCTGTCGCTGTAGCTGCACCTCTCCCACTACTCTCTGTTATCTGTGTGAGAGTGGAGAGGTGCAGAGTAGAGGTTTCCATGACAACAGTAGGGTTAGGGTTAACCCCTGGGCTAAGTGTGCTGCACAGTGTGAGTGCAGAGTTGAGAGCTGGCCCTTTAAGAGCCCCTCACTTCTCTGCTCGCTCTCTGCCACCTGTGTCAAGGGTGGAGAGCAGAGGAGGATTTGGGCTGTTTTACTGTGAAAAACAGTAATAACTTAGCGTATGTTGGTGAAAAGTGGAATGTAAGGGCATATTTTCATAGGGTTTTTTGTCAGGAATTCAATGGTGTGTTTTTTGAAGGTGTGGGTGTTGTAGTTTTCAAGCTAGAAGCATTTGTTTGTGAGTATGTACCATGAGGGCTGAGATGCTCCCCTTTTGGTTTCCATGACAACAGTAAACAAATCTCTGCCATCTGTGCTAGAGTGGAGAGCAGAGGAAAATTAGACATTTTTAGTGTGTGAAAGTCAGATAACTCTGCACATGTTGCTTCAAAGTGCAATGTAATACCATATTTTTGTAGGGATTTTTCTGAGGAATCCAGTGGTGTGTTTTGTGAAGCTGTGTGAGCTGTAGTGTAGACGTGAGAAGCGTTTGTTTGAGAGTATGTACCATGAGAGGACGTGGCATCCCATAGACTTCCATTGTAACGTAAAAAGTGTCTCCCCGACTTTGACGGCTTATAAAACGGAAACAGAGTAATTCATATAAAAACCTTACTCAACTTTTAATCAGCACAGTTGGGAGAGTAATGTGTGAAAGTTTGGAAGCGATACCATTAATGCCCTAGGAGGAGATAGATTTTGTTCAGGGAGTCAAAAAAGTCCTCATTGGACAGTTTTGTCCAATTTGTGGACATTCTGTTGTAGATAGGTGAGAGGTGTGGCGTATGAATTTTTCGTCTTGATGACGTCTTGGTCCCATGTCTGTGGGACATTCGTGCAAGAAGCTATAGTGCTTCCAATTGTGTTTTTGTTTTTTGCCTCCCTAGGTGGCGCTATGGAGTTTTTCCGAAAAGATTTTTTAGAATATTGAAATTTTCGCCAGACCAGACGTGCGTGCCAAATTTCAGCGACAGAAACAAACTTAACAATTTCAGATAAAATTTTTGCCACCATTGTTTTCAAATGGGAGACCTCACCCCCCCGGACCCCCCTATGTGGTTTTTAGAGGCCTGCGATGCTCCTAAGTGTGTGTTTTTAGTGCTGACTTTGTGTTTCTCTGCCTTGGAAACATAATAGGGTCTTCGCCTGAACTACCTTCAGGCTCAGGCCCTAATAATAACCCAAAAAACAAAGCAATTTCAGATATAATTTTGCCACCATTGGTTTCAATGGGAGACCTCACCCCCCCCCCCCCCGACCCTCCTATGTGGTTTTTAGAGGCCTGCGATACTCCTAAGTGTGTGTTTTTAGGGTTTTTAGTGCTGACTTCGTGTTTCTCTGACTTCGAAACATAATAGGGTCTTCGCTCTTCGCCTACCTTCAGGCTCAGGCCCTAATTATAGGTGATATAAGGGGAAGAGGAAACATCTGTGATTAAAGGAATAAGGACGCCATCTTTGTAAGGAGAAACTCCAAAACAACAGAATGGATTTTCCAAAGCTCAGAGTGCTCATTTAGCCAATGAATAATTCAGGCCCACCATCCTGACTGGGGCGAGGTCATAGACGGACCCAGCACTGTCGTACCTGTCGGCTGATTAGTCAGGATTCACAGGATGCCTCGCATGAATTATGAATCATTCAAACTGAAATCATGAAACCGACTTGTATGTACCGGCTTGGCTGTGAAAGACACACAAGGAGTGAGAGGAGAGAGGCTACGCAGGTGGCAGGAAAAGGACGCTGTGGTTGCAGACTCCTAACTCCAGACACCCTGGGGGAGAGAACCGTCAGAACATCATCATCACATGAACAAAGCGGTTATGTAAGAGGCTGTTGTGCTGCTGCATGATAAGTTGAATTACTGCTTCTTGATATATTTACAGCTCATTTGGCACACATGGTGTCAAGTATCTATGCGGCGAGGAAACTTGGATGTCTTCATCTGTTCAATTATGTCAACAACTGATCATCTGATTGACGTCAGACGGCGTCAGACGGGATGGATGGTTTTCATGTTTTTTTTTCTCTAGGTGACATTGGGGTTGAATGGCTTTGTGTGAGATGACAGACAGGATTCTGGATGATGTTTTGTGACATCGTCACACAACCCATGGCCCCGCCCCTCAAACACAAGCACATTTTATGTGTGATGGATACACGCCCATGACAAACGATCTGCTGTATGATTAGTTGAAGGTGATGTATTGAATCTATCCCACTACCAAAAACTCCTGCTAGATGAGCCTTACTGCAGCCAAACCAAACCGTGCATGTCTAATTTCCTGCTTCACTGGGCTGATACACTAGCATTTAATCTATCTTTATCTGTATTCTGGGGAATTATGTTGCTTTCCCCTTGAACCCCACTGCTGAGTTGCTCTAATCATAGAATTAAATTGGAAACCCACAGCAGGGTTTTATCGATGTCTTTCTCTGGAATTAGTCAGGTACGGCGAGGCCCTTTCAGAATGCCTTCGACACGACGATAAGAAAATTAAGTCTGACTCAACTTCCTCTGGATGTGAGCCAGTCATCGCTATCTTTCTTTCACAAGATGACAACAACACCAAAGATCTGTTTTTTGTTGTTGTTGTTTTGTTTTGTTTGAGGCTTCACCTCAGTCTGTTACTGTTTCACGATACAGACAGCGTCATTACCAGCCATCTAATTCAATTCAAGAAAGGTTTCAAAGATTTGCTGACCGGCTCTTCAGGATGTGGCTGGATTGCAAGCCATTTGCATCATTATTTCTTCTGCGGGCTTTACTGAGGCTGTTTAGAGGAGCAACTGTTCAAAGATATTAGTCAACCATCATGTGACAGAGGGTGTCAGAGAACTGGTGCAAAATCAACAACATGGACTACACTACACTTTCAACCATATGGTTCTGCAGCATGGAGCAAATGAAGGTTTTTATAGTTCAATTTCAAAGGAAAAGCTGCAAAATACACACCTGTTTTGATGAGACTGAATTTGAAAGAATTGCAAATAAATGTTAAATATGCCAGCGATTCCACGTTGGTATTTTTGTGCTGTCTGGTTGTATGTCACTGCACCGGGATCACCTGGTCCTGTGTCAGACTCTCACCCCTCCCTTTCATGTCAGCAGGGGCGTGGCTGTAATCAATTCCAGGACATGTCCGCAGAAAGGCCTTCAATGGCGATGGCTCCAACTGCAACTGTGCAACTACATGCAACTATGAAGGGAGACCTGCTACTCAGATATCTTGAATGGAAACATGCAGCTCTGCAGTCACAAAGTCCTCATGCTGTCAGAGAGATGAGATTTTAGTGTCATTATCATTGTATTACGTAACAGGTTGTATTTGGCGTGAACATGGAAAGGACGTGTCGTCATATGATGTGTCATTGTGAGGAAAAAGAACGAGCAGAATTTTTCATCACAAATTATTTTATTAAGCATTGTTTTAACAAAAAATAATGGTTAAATGGAAAACTAAACGTGGAAATGAAAATTAGAATCAGCTGTGCATGCAAACATGGCTAACATTCAGAGCAAAAGAAGTCAACAACCCACAGAAGAATTTAGCACATGGCAGATGTCAACACGCATCAAGGGTTGCATAGGATCGACAAAATCAGATTAACCCGACTAGAGAAATCAAAATACCTTTGACGACAATGATCAAGGCTTTTCACAGTGAGAGAAAACAAACATTAGCATTAGTAGCTATTCACAAGAGCAGCTTTCATACTGACTGTCAAACCTTTCTGAGTGCATTAAACCTGCTTTCACTGAGTCTGATCAGTATCGGCTACAATCATTAGTCGTTCATGCCAAAACTTATCATAAGCTAAAGTGCTTTTGACACTACTTTTTCATTTGTCCACATTTATTCACCCGCCTGCAATCACGTTGTCTTCACAAACAAGCACTTACTTTCCACCTGTTTCACACCTCTGAGTAAACACAGAGAATAAGGCGGCAACCCTCAATGTTTCAACTGCATTGTTTTCATTAAGATGCACTGCTGGCGCACTGGAAATTCTGCACTATTTTAACTTTATTTATAACAGTGCAAAGGCAAAATATCACAGTAGGCTATAAGGGGCTGTTACAATTTAATCAAAAGCTGAATTTTAACTGATTTAGAAAAAAGATTTCATGTGCTTTTAGTAAATTATTAACTTTGGCCTCCTCGTATTTTAACATCCACCTTCACTTCAGCACCATCAGATAACAACCTGCCCTCTCTCTCCAATCTGCTTTTAAAATGCTTCAAAATACACACAACGGTAAGAGGAAGACATTCAATATGAAACAGTAACACATTTACATACATATCTATATATCAGTGAGTTCTGATGCAAAATGTCATGTATACATTGAAAATCTAAACAGACCAGAAGCCCTTCATGTTTTCTATGGATGCACCAATAACAAAAGCATGGAGTGAGATAGTACTGGTATCTTACAATATTCATACTTGTTGAATTTTAAACTTAGGAGTCACATTTATTGGAAAAATGATGAATGCATTCTATTCGGATTCCAAACCCTACAGCCAATCTGAGCTGCTTGATTGGTATTGATGCATCTCTCTGTACACACGTCACGATTCCCAGCATAATTGATGCTGTCTGGTGTTTTACTGCATGGATGTTTCAACATAATGTACAATTTAAAAAAAACCTAAGCAGACAATATGCAGACTATTCAACCACATAACCAGCAGTATTGCCTGCCATCACCAAACTTTTTTTATCCACACGATATCGGAATAAACAAGAAAAAAAAATGCAGTTCTGCGCACAATACAGGTGGTAGCAAATATCAACTCAGTACCGTCTATCTCTCGTGGTAGCAAACTATTCTAACAAGTAGAGCATTGCAGTCCCCACACAAACCATGCAGGATTTAGAGCAAAAAATAAAAACTGCACAGTGGAACTGCTCCAAAAGCTAAGTGCTTCCTGGATTCCGTTTTTTTTTTTTTTTTTTAATCATCATCCTCCCAACCTGACTGTGTCATTAAGTGGAGCTTCCCTCTGAGGCAGCAGAGATGTAAACAGAGAGAGGTTCCATTTGCAATTAGAGTTCTGGAATTTACAAGTGGTTCCTCTGTTTTCCAAAACACTGACAGTATCAGAGCACTAAATTACCAAGAACTGCATCTAACGCAACATGTTACATGACATGGAGAGTTGCTTGTTAGCGAGATTGAGAACACAAACGATCCGAAACGAGTTGGGAGGACAGCTGGCAGATGGACGTGTCAAAGCATTACAGATGGAATATTAGTCTGAAGAGAACAGGTTGGTATGGAGATAAACCATAATACAGCTCAGCTGGCCAGTCAGGAGGCTCAAACCATTCTGGCCATGTAGGGAACAGCAATTCTGGAGCCCAGTGCTGCTGACTAAAACCCTTCACAGCAGCAGAAGTTGGTTCAACACAATGATCTGTGTAATAGCTACTTTGCAACTCTGCACTATGAACAAGTGCATAGAGAACACTTGCGATGAGGAAGTGCCTGGAATCAAAACATGTACAGTAGTATTTATCGGTGTAAATGTATCTGTAAAAAATAAGCAGTGTCAAAATAACATCTGTTGAATAAAGAGCAACCTGAAGTAGAAGAGAAAAGTCCACACGTAATCTGAGGTAAATTTGCAAAAAGCTACCAAAGGTATTTTACATTGGTATGTGGAGGCGTGGGAATCAGGAAATGCACTCAAGAAGAACACTGTTCAGGACAACAGCAACATAAAAAATATATTTTCACAGTGCAGGATGAGAGTGCTGGAGCCCATTCTTTATAGCTTCATGACTCTGTGGAA
Source organism: Aulostomus chinensis (assembly GCF_037954235.1). Taxonomy (NCBI): domain Eukaryota; kingdom Metazoa; phylum Chordata; class Actinopteri; order Syngnathiformes; family Aulostomidae; genus Aulostomus; species Aulostomus chinensis. Next base: position 22,350,141 of record NC_141321.1, read on the forward strand.
AATGCATAATGCAGTGATATCTGGGGCAAATTTCAATCTTCAAACAAAATGTCTGAATCATTTTCTTTACAGTGTAGACTTGACATTCCTTGTGGAAGTCATGTCTGAGTAATAAATACAGGCTTTGAATTTGGCAAACATTCAAATCAAATAACTTGAAAACAATAATAATAATAATAAATAGCTGTGTAATAAAGGTAATCATTTCAAGCCAAATAAAAGTAATATTTTAGATATTCAATGCACAACTTCCCTTGTCATGGCTGATATAAGGCATTTTCAGTGGCATGAGAGAGGAACATTAACCATTAATTTTTTATTTTTTTTTGTCAGTGTGAAATGCCGTTTATTTGTGTCAACTTTGTAAGACATCTTGTGTAAGGTATTGTCTTTGTTTCCCCCAGCCTGCAGGAGACCACCATTACAAGGCTACCGGTTCGCTTGGCATCCTCATCAGCCTTGAAGTGACGCTATCTGATTGCAAAGATCCGATAATATATTTGCACACGTGCAAGACGAAATATGATAATTTGTACAACGCACTCGCCACCAAAAAGAAAAAACAAAAACAAAAACCTACAGAATTTCCTGAAAGGGGCGTGGATGCCAGCATTGCCCGGCGCACGTGTTCCGACATTACATAACGTGAACATGCCCTCCCAAAGGGCATCGAGCTGTACAGAGCCCTGACATCAAGGCAAATTATCTAACAGCGTCCCTAATCGGGCACCTCAAATTCCCAACACCCTCGATCTGTTGCCACAGCGGGGAAAATATCTTAAATAATGTGGGGAATTGATTTTCTGGCATACAGCATGTGTGCAGCTGACAATGGCAGAAATTAAATACCAGAAAAGTCATAATTAAGGTACCCGGGGACCAATTACGCGCATGTTGCGCACGCAGTGTGCCACTATACCGACAACAAAGCTCAGATGAAGTGAATCCATCCGTTCTCCCATTCACGTGGCGGGGACATCTTGAACCGGTGACGTCGCACTTTGTAGTTGTTCCCGTTATTATTGTCCCAGAACTCTTCACCGCCGACACAGTATTTAATTGCAAACTGCAACGTGCCTCCGTTCTCCATGTAAGTAGGCATGACGACCTTGAAGGAGAACTTGTCGGTGACACCGTCGCTCGAGTCAGGAACGTAAGAAGCCAAACTGTCCATGTATGTTATCCAGTTGTTGAGGGAATACCGCAAAGAGACGCTCTTCTCGAAAGCCAGGTTCAAGACCCGCACCATCCCGGAAAGGCTGAATTCGTCCGCCTCGACGCATTCCAGCATCACTTTCACCTCCCTCACTCTCTGCTCAAAGCCCGGGAGCGTGCCTGGGTTAGTGAACTGCAACTCCATGAAAATGGACTGGGAGGGGGCTCGGGGGAATTTCGTGTTCAAATTGTTAAGGTGCATGGGTCCTTTAGGGAGTTTGGCCAAAATGCGCTCCGGCACCTCTGGCTCGTCTGTATCATCGAAATGTTTCACTGAGATGAGCTCTAAGCCCAGTGAGTCGGCAAAGCGGACCTTTTTCTGACTCGTTGGACTTCTGCTGCGAGAGATCTCCAACTTTGCCCTCTCGGTGGGCGTAGGCAGCGACTTGCACCTCCGGCGCAGGTTGGGACTCTGTGGAGGCTTCAGGAAGATCTCTCTGCCCCGCGGTCTCTCGTCCACCACGGGGCTCTCTATCGGCTCACAGGTACCGTTCATCATATCAAACTCTTCCCCATCCTCCAGCCGCGGGTTTGCCGCTGCCAAGCTCCCGAACAGTCCTGCTATGCAGCTGTAGTTCCTGGGCAGGCAATTCTTTGGAGGCAGCATGACCACGGCGACAGGTTCCACAGAATCCGCTTCCATACAACGCAGCAGTCCCTGCACTGCAGAAGCGGAGCGGTCGTGACGGGAAAAACCGGCGAGGTTTTTGCTGAAGCCGTCAGGTGTCAGTGTCCCACTCCCGGATAGGTGCTCCGGTTGCGTCACCGGCTGACACTCTTGAGCTCTTGACCAATAAACCTAGCTGTTGTTGTGCGCCAGCAGGGGCAGTTTGCTCCCGCTGATCGGCCGCTTTAAATATATGCAACCCAAGTCGTTGCGAGAAAGAGATACAACTAATAGCACACTTCCTTGTGAGCACCGGGCCGTCCCTCTTTTTGCGCGTTCACGCGGGTTTGTCATTCTGTGTGATTCTGCTGCGCGCGGGGCAGTCCACTGGAGGTCTACGTGCAGAACTGAACGTTGCAACGAAACAAAATGGTTTCCCCTCGTCACAACAAGAGAAACGTAGTTTTTCCATATGATTAGGTTCCCTGATAGCGGATAGAACAGAAATCAGTAGACAAGCTGAATAATTTCTCCATGCGTGTGGACTTTGGGGAATTTTTACAAGAAGTGCATGTGCGGCTATAGGACAGACATGTGAGCTCAGGCCGTGGTCCGTCCTCCGCCTCTCGGAGTGGACTTCTGCTATTATCTCTGTATTGTTTCGAGTATTAACGAATTACCCGGCTGCACATTGCGTAACAAAGATGTAACTAAGCATTCCGCTGAGGAAAACCATACTGGGCTGCAGCAGCAACGTCACGACACCGCCCCCTCTGGACGAGTTAACGCCTCCCGGCGCAGCCTCCGCTGGTTGCCATGGCTACGGCGTTGTAGCTCGCCGCTTCTCTTGTTAGAGAGGCTGAGGGACAGAAAGAGAACTCTCCCGATAGAGCGCTGTGGTTTTATGTGAATTCTTCTTTCGATACCTTGGAATTGTAACAAATCAGTACATCATGCGACGAGGATTCAGACCGACGTGTTTTGGTGAGAGAAATGAGGTCTGACGTGAAAAGTTTTGACGTTTAAAAAACGTTGTGTTCAAACTGGCCTAGAGATCAAAGTACTGGACATGCTATAACTGGTTTTAAATGGGTTTTTTTCTTTATCCTTTCTTAGATAAAACCGTGAGATAACAAGGTCAGCGCACAAATGGCGACCTCAGAGGAAAATGATCAAACACTCCTGGATGGATCAGACCAGGAGCTTCCGGTTCAGGAGGACGCAGCTGAGGAGCAGCCCTACAAACCAGAGAGGACACACGTCCATGTGCTTCTACAGATTAGCGAGGAGGACAAGAAAGAATCAGAGCCCTACGAGTATCATTGTTACTCTGGCTGGGAAGAAGCTGTGAGTGCATGAGTATTACTGCTATTATCCTCTGTCAGAAATATTGGCGTCTGCATATGTTGAGCAATATGTGTCCGGATTAAGTTTTCATGGAACATAATACAGAAAAAGATATAATTGCTTACCTCTTAACACTGTTTTACATGACATTACTCTGCATGCAGTTTTGCCAGTTGTATTATTTGTCATAAAGTGGTTCAGCTTTAATCTGGTTTTGTAACAGGTCCGAGGTTGGGCCAGAGTCGCACCGCTGAGCTGCATACTTTTACCTCAGAGGAGAGACAGAAGATCAATGTATAAGGAGGCTGATAACCCAACCTCCTTGACTGTTGAACCCACTGTCTGTGATAAGGACCGCTCAGCCAGGAATGCTGAGTGGTGCAGTCAGATACACGTGGGCACTCACAACAGCTTCAAGAGGTCCATGCCATCAAGTCAGCAGGCAGGGCCCTGCAGTCCCTATGCTGCCGAGGCTCTGCAGCCAGAGTCGCCAGTACTCGGTACCATGCAGACTGACATGTCACGTCCCTTCATGGATGAAAAGATAGAGGAAGGCCAGTCAGTCAGAGGAAGTCCTTCACAACTTCACTCCTTCCACTCAAAAGTGAACAAGTTATCAAAACCTCCAAAACACAAGTCCAGAAATATAGTGGTTCCCATTAAGAACTTCACATTTTTACCACCAATCAAATCACAGTGGCTGTACAGTGGCAGGAAGGCTCCACAAGGAGAAACGCCAGAGAGGAACTGTTCCATGTCCGATAAGAGAGGTGGCACAAGAGGAGTACGAGTGATGTACCCTGCAGCCCTGACCTCTAAGTGCCAGACATGTCAGCATCACCAGCACTTGGTCCCCTCTGTAGGTGTTTCTCTTCCCAAGAGGTATCGTGTACCAGTGTCTTCAAAACCTGACACGGTGCACTGAGCCAGACCTCCACTGCAGCACCTGAACTGACTTGAGATGTGTGTTTGTGTGTGTGTGTGTAAATCTATGTGAAGCCTGTGAAATAAATGTTCAAATGACTGATGAGGATACTCAGTGATGCAAGTAGAACAACATATTTTAGCTCACTCTTAGGGCCGAAAGCGATGCGAAAACAAAATTATACTGTAGTTATTTTTCTGGATTTGGTCATTTCTTTTGCATTTCATTTCCAATTTTTTTTTTGTGTCCCTTAGGTCTGAGGAATTAGATGTGCAGGCTGAACGCCCTTCGGTCTTTCACAGCTGCAGCTTGGCCATTTTGTAACTGATAAGATTTTTCACTCATCACACAGCCAAACTCTTTTGTATGACAGCAATATTGAATTGTTCAAATCATTTGGCCTGTTATTTTGTCCCACCCAGCTCCCCTAAGTGCTTTCTCAACTGTTGCAGTTACCAAGCAACGGTGCAGCTACCTCATGAGTAGCATGGCTGCGAAGGGACTTGTACACTGCTAGATACTCCAACCACAAGGCAACTGTCAGTGTTAAGCTGCAGCTTGCGATTACACAAGATGATAAAAAATTCTGCCAAACTACTGCACGAATCCTGCCAATAATTCGGTTATTAGTCGATGGGGTTTGGATTTGGATGAGCAATATGAGGGAAAATCTCCAACCGGAACGATCGTTTTAAAAAAAATATTACCTCCCTGTAGTTGTCGGGATGCTCTGGAAAAGCATGTTTTTCCTTATATGAAAAATATCAAAGTAAAATAAAATAGTGGGTGATACGTAAGAGTTGTTTTATTGGACAAGCCATCAGTCAGTCACCAGTTGGATGTCCCTGCACAGAAATGAAAAGATGGATAGATTACTAAACATTATAGAAGGAACAATCTGATGGATTTGGGTATACAGAAACAAAACTTTCCCTCTTGTTCAATAATTAATGACCAAAAACACAATGAACATGTTCCAGCAGTTTATTAGAAATATCTGTAGTGTAGCTTAGACAATTAATCAAGGCAACAATTAACTACACATATAGGTAACAGAAATTCAAATGTTGTGCTGGGAAAATACCTGCATGCAGAAAATAAAGCACTGTAACAGACAGTTGAGACTGACAAGGCATCTACACACGGGTCTGTTTGGAGCAAGACATCCCTCCTATGCCACGAGAATAGCAAGGACAACCTAGACGTACTATCTAAATAAAACTAAGGTTGAAATTGAATTTGTTAAAACACATTAAGATTGGAACATTATTCTTCAAATGTTTGAGTTGCAGAAAATAGAGCCAGTTACATCTGCACAGCGTCCTGTTCCGTACATTCCTCTATAAAGAGAGTCTTAGCCACCCAGGCGTGGACATGGAGATGCATCAAACTAATGATCTCTGAATGTCTACTTTCCATAGGAGCTATAGAGGATAATAAGGGCAATCATGCAACTAGAAACACTAAATTAAACATGCAAAGCAAATGTTTTCCACTATGTTCCAATGCTTGGGAACCGTTAAAGGATTCTGATCCTTCCTTTAGAGCAGCAACTTGTAACAGAACTAAAGTTAACACTTGGGTTAAGGCACCAAAAACTTAAAAATGCACAAAGAAGCAAGGCTAATCATGGCTCTCTATTTGCGGAGGGAAGGGGGGGGGGGTTGCTTGTGCAAAATGAGGTAACTCAGTAGGTAACAAGTTCAGTCACAAATGAAAACAACAAAAGCAAAAGATGTTAACTGGTAACCGGTGGTCAGAACTGAATATAATCAACAAGACTGACAAACTTATGCCAGGACGGTAGCTAATGCTAACGCTAATCCATTGTGTTTCTGTCCAGTAACGTCTCTGGATCACCTGCTACTGTATACACTTACACCCAGCTAACGAATCAGTCAAGACAACAACAGCTTAGTCTTACTTTACTGACTTGAGCTAACTGCTTAGCTACAGAAAACCACAAACGTGATTACACAACATCATACTTCACAATCACCTTTCAGTGAAAGGTGTGCTACGAGCACAACTGACAAGACAGGAACATTTCATTTTTACTTGTGCGTGAGTAATGTTTGTTTGTTTTTAAGGTTACATCTTAAAGGTAGTGCGCAATGTTTTAGTCATTGCTGAAGATGCAGGAGAACAAAGCTGGTCGATTCTCACCGGCGGATGTAAAACTTGCAAGTATGTGATAGTTTATAATCTCGCGGTTGCCATGCTGACAACGGTTCTTTTAGTGCTGCTGACAAAGTGAAGGCTTCATGCACATTTCATCCACATATGTAAACCAAATGCACGATAGTGTTAACTGTACAGCTGAGAGGATCTGTTTTCATGCAGCATATGCACATCTGAAGCTGTCACATAAGCTGGCCTTTCCTTCACAGCTCGCTGATGATGTCATCCTTGTCAACTGCAATTTGATGAACTGTTAAATCTTTTTTTTTTTTATAACCGTCGGTTTTTAAAAACACCAAACAGAAATTGGTTATACTCTGAAATATCAAAGTAAACTGGCATTTATAGACAAGACACATTTTGTTTAATTTATGTGCAAATAAATACGTAAACGGTCAAGAGCTGTAAAATCATGCCCATTGAACTAATAAAGTGCGCAGAGCTGTCAGGGTACCTGGAACTGCTCTGGACATGGTGCCCCTAATGGAATGTTCAAAGACATGTTTGCAGACGTCTTACTGCGAAGCCTGTGGTCCACTAGAGGACAGCTTTGACTGATTCCTCATATAGGAAGAGGCAGACATGGGAAACCTGTGCTGCAGGAGGTCTGACAGCTTCAGCTGTTGGGTTTCTCAGGGTGCTGAAAGAGGACACAAAGATCCTCACATGTCTGAGTCTCCACCGAGCTGAAATGGGACTCCATATTCCACGCCATGTCCGCTGACAGGAAGTCATCCATGACGGTTTGCGTTTCATTGCTCGTCAGGAAGAGGTGTCCAAGGCCTTCAGCCTGGATGGTCTGTGTCTCTGTGCTGTTCAGGAGCCTCGCATGCTCACCCTGACTGACGGGGGTCTGCGCAGACAGGCTCGGTGCCAGAGAAGCAAGATCGGTCTGTGTTTCTGTATCCGAGGACTCAGTGCTCATAGAAAAGCTTGAATGACGCAGGATGCTGCTCAGAGGCATATGGCTTCCGGCGCTCAGCAGGAAATTGAGGTCAGTCTGAGTTTGAGTATCAAATAGCTCCAAGTCACTGGCTTGGGTTCTACTTGGTCCTTCGCTTTGGTCCAGTTCGTCCATTAGGAGGAAATCTGTCTGGGTCTGGATGTCCAGAGACTCTAGCGGCGTGTCACCACTCATTCCCACCAGGTCACTCTCCTCTGTCTGCGTCTGAATGTGCACAGCGTTGAGGAACTCTTCAAAGTCAAAGTCAATGCCACTGTGTTGCTCCTGAACAGAGCCCAGACCCGACCCACAGCCTGCAGACGCCTCGCTCAGCACCTGGTGGCCTGACATGCTGTCAGAGAGAATGTTTTCTAAGTCATTTAACAAGGTCATGGTTTGGGTCTGGTTGTCTGCCATGTTGTTTGAGTTGAGCTCATCTGTCTGTGCTGTGTAACACATGCCTCCTGCTGCCTTGGAGACCTCATATATACTGCTTCCTGCAGCAGTGAGGGGCTCGTCGAGGTCCAGGGCTGTCTGAGTGGAGACACTGAGGCTGTCGCTGCCAAACAGGTCTGAACATGTGATAGCCTGGTCCTGAGCCTTCTCCTCTGATTGTGGCACGTGGGAGGATGTCTGGGTCTGTCTGGTTTTATACGGGGGCACAGATGAGGACATCCAAGGACTTTGGCTCAAGCACTGGCTCTCTGTCTGAGCTCCAATCGTGGATGTGGCTTTGACTCGGGAGGAGAACGTCTGGGTTTCAACACTGACTGGCAGGAGGACTTGGGCGCTCACACTGATGTCTGTCTGGGAGCAGGATGACACTGCGGTCTCACCCACAGAGCACACACCTATCTCCCCCACCCCTATGGGCATTTTTGACAAGTACGATTTGTCTGTCTGGATGTTGGTGGAGGTGCTCCTTCCTCGTTGCCCTCCCAGGTTGCTAGCAGAGTCCTCTGCACCCTCAATGTCAAGACTGACCTGCACTCCTGTGCTGATGGGCTCCAGGCCAGAGCGAGAAGTAGGCATGCTTTCCTTGAAACCCAAAATCTTAGCGTCCAGGTGAGGTACCACAGCTCCTGAGGTTTGTGGCAGGAGGTGAAGGGTGCTAACAGAGCCCTGGCTGTCTACTGCCAGCACTACAGACCTGAGAGCCCCACTCTCTGTGGATGGGAGGAGGACAGGCAGGTGCGCCAGCTGCATCACAGGAACACTCACCAAGGCCATCTTGGGTTTGGGGAGAAGCATCTTGTGGAGGCTCTTGCGGGGGTTGGATTTCTGACTGGCTGATTCTGGGAGGTTAACAGTTGTATCAGAGGAGTAAGAGTCCTCTGTCAGCTCTTTAGTTGCAGGTGTGATCTGACAGGTGGACTCACTCTTAACCGACTCAGACCCACTCAGCAGTTTCTCCATTCTACGCTTCTTAACTGGGGGGATTCTGAAAGAAAACAAATGAGAAATAAAGAGTTTTACGCACAAACCAAATGCAATGTTTCACTAAAATCCACTTTAGTAACTGCATATCCATGCCTGTGCTCTGTAGGGATCTCGTGTCCCGTCCTGTAGATGTGTGAGAGTAGTGCAGCTCTGCTAGCGTAGGGGCAGCCACAGGTACATTGGTAGGTCTTGCCACAGTCCTCTATGTGCCTCTTCAGGTCCCACTCTGTGCTGTAGCCATTGTTGCACTTTGAGCATTTGTGCTTCTTCTCAGCATGCATCTTCATGAAGTGCTGAAAAATAATAAAATCATAGCGTGAATATGTTACTTATAAATCTGTCACATGCTTAAATGTGAGTATTCAAAAATCCAGACAATGGGTTCTGATGTTTTCAGATGCTGCTGCGTCAGTTAGGATCATTTTTGATTTTACATCGCTTTCCACTGAAAGGCTCTGGAGGTTTTAAACAATGAGTCCCAACTTTAAGGGAGGTGTTAAATATCTAAGAGGTACAAGCAGGGCAATAAACCAGGCTGAATAGGAAATGAACTGTGTATATTGCAGTGGTCTACCTTGGTGGCACTCAAAGCGCTTTACAATGTTGCCTCATTCACATACATTGATGGTGTAGGCTGTCACGCAAGGTGCCGACCAGGAGCAATCAGGGGCTCAGTGTCTTGCTCAAGGATGCTTCAACATCGGGGGAAATTAGGACCGAACCAGCAACCCTTTGGCTGAGAAAGCTCCTCTATGTCTGACCCATGCCGGCGCCTGAGTACAGTGGTGCAAAAATAGTATGTGGGTGCTGATAAACACAGTGTAGCATACGTAAAACAAAGATTTTTTTTTTTTTTGCCGGCAGTATACATGGGCTGGTGACATGATGTTATTGGCAGCCTATGTCCCTCGGTCCGGACAGGACGCATCCATCCCGTTTTCATTAATGCAAAATCCCCAGAACACCTTGAGGGAATTTCTTCACCAAGATTCACTGGGACTCAAGGGAATAAACTGTTCATGGTCAAAGTTTGTGGACACTGCCATAGGAACACAGTACGGCTGCATAAAACGTGACACTGCGATTCCAGGTGTAACATGACCTCTTCCACAAACTGAGAACTAGCTTTACTCCAAAGACTAAGTGGTGTACAGTGCACTGTGTGAAAGGCTTACTTGCTTAACCAGAGAGAACTGGGAGAAGGGTCTGTTCGGCCCTCTGGGACAACCCTCGATGGGACAGCAGTAAAGCTTCTTCGAGGCCTTCATGTCCTTCCTGACCGTGGGATTCACAAGATCATCCTGAGGGGGAGAGACAGCCAGAGGTCAACACAAACACATATTTGTCTTTCAGATGCTCACTCAGAGCAGCTTGCTGTGGGCGTTACAGCTTGGCCTTTGAATACCTCCAGACACTGTAGGAGAATGAGTAAAGAACAGTAACTAACAGATGACTCTGGTTCTGCTTTACACATACAAATTGAGTGAAGGGAGCATGTCCAGTTGCTTTTCTCATCATCCCAAGGGAGACTTCAGCACCATCCACCACCACCATAGATGATTAGAAAGGACGAACAGAGATGCAGACGAAAACATCACACTCTGCTAATATTGTAGCTGCACTGGGTTCAAGGTCAACTCTATCTGCTGTAACACCGACAGGGGCACAACAGCAACCTAACAAACATTGTCTGATCATCCAAAGTAGTTTGCACAGACTTACACAACAATTAGTCTTCTTCCATTTGGCTTCATCTGGTTGTAAGCTGAAGCCTGAAATGACTTCTAGATGACAACAGTAGGTCAAGTTTAGTCTTCAAACAGCAGGATGATCAGCTAATAGCCTGCTGCAGAGGGGCTCAGCAGGGCTGCACAAATTGGTGGAAAAGTCAAATTGCAATTTCAGTAAAATAAACAAATTTTATCATCAGCTCAGTTATTTGGTTATCGAAATAATACTGTGTTTTGCAGGTAGATAGTGTAGGCTGACATTGCAATTGGTTTAACTGTGCATAGACGAGCTAATACTCCATCAAGGTGAATATAATACTGACAGATATGGTGTCTTACATCATGTCTCACTCTTGATGCTGGACTTCATGAATAATGCAGAGAACACATACAGAGTGAGTAATACCAGCCCTTTACACATTTTACCTTTATCTTTGATAAGAATGTCATCACCGCTAGCTGACAGAACTTTCACACAGTTTTGGGTTATAAATAATCTCTCAATCGCTCAATCTCCAATCCTTACGGGCACAGATCCACATGGTGTCCGCAGGACTGGAATCTGCTGTCACTCAATAGACTGACTTCCTTTTTCCTTCATGAAGTGATGATGCACAGAAACTAATTCTGGGCCACTTCCTAAAAATCCTAAAGGTTTATTTAATCCTGATTTATGTGCAGCAAGATCACCGATTTGCCTTTTAAACCACCTTCTTACTGGGCCACTTGTAATTCAAATGCTCACATTCACCTAGTTTAAACAAAGAGCTTTAGTCTTTTGCAGGACAAAAGGCAGCTTTTCCATGCAAAGAACTTCATTCATGAAGGAGAGACAGTGAATAACTTCCTCCCACAAAAAAGCCCAGTGCAGTGACGACCCAAGACCCAGGGCCAGAGGTAGATTTTGGTCCAAATGCCTTCATGCTTCCATTTTGCCAAATGCGAAGTATTGGTAGTAGCCAGGAACGACACATTAGAACCCATACACGGAGATAAGCACATCTACGGTCTAAATCTAGCCTGTAATGGAGGGGTTGTATATGTTCCGACTACTGCAGACACATGTGCACCAAATCATGACCCGATAAGATTAGCTAGCCTTCGCTCGCTAGCACTGAACTAAACTAAACTAACAAAGTAAAACTGATATTATTCACATAAAACTAACTTAACTTCTATTGTTACCGTGTCTGATAAGAACGCCCTAGCGTTAAATGTTAGCTACAGCGGCGAATTGTAGTGGATGACTTGCGTTTTCCTGTTTAAATGACAGTTCTTTAAAGCTAGCATTTCCAAGTTAGCCCTTGACCCCTAACCCACGTGAGCATGTTCGCGTGCTGCCTAGATTTTACCTTTACTCTGTGGGACTTTACAAGATGCATGTTCAATGCAGGTGTGTTGGGGAGAATCTTGCCACATCCTTCCACGGTGCAGAGGATGTTCGTCCTCACTTCTTTGGTCAGCTCCAGTATGGTGGGCTTTATTATCTCCCGGGACTGCGACAGAGGCTCGCCGTGACATTTCAGACTGTCTTTAGGTGCGTTAAGTCCGTTACTCGCCTTGTCCGTGACAGAGGCAGCCATGTTTCTATGTTGACAGTCTATTCTGTGTATCCGAAAGCTTCAGAAGAGCCGTGAATGAGAGGTGACATGACGTCCCTCTGCGTTGACTGAAGGGCTGCTCAGCCAATGGCTATCACTGGGAATTACGTTACATCCGGTGTGAGCATCCGACTTTCATTTTTTTCAAAAATAAAAGCATGAACGTTATTAGCAAACTTTTATTTTCAAATATTGCTCATTTCCTACCTGATTGGAAGGCGTACTGTTTCTACACATTTTATAAATTTGACCAGAATATTTAGACACCATAGTCAATAGTAGGGGTGAGGAGAAAGGTCATTATCAATATTTGCTGTTTGTATTCAGACAGCTGATCAGGAGTGGGTGCTCTTTGTGCTGCAAGTGGAAGGCGATGCACATTTGGTTAGAAAATCTTGAAAAAAAGAAGCCTACACAATTACTCCATGCTAACCAAATTTTATTCATCCTGAATAAAATCCTCATCAAATTGTTTGTGATGAAAATCCAATAAAATTTGCATGGTGTTAAGTGTGCAGCCTTCTTTTCATTTACAGAACGGACTTAACCAAGCTAAGATTAGAAGGTCACATTATACAGGGCAAACTTCATTATCCACCCATCCATCCATTTTCTTTCACTTATCCTGTTAAGGGTCACACGGCCAACACATATACACAGACAACCATTCACACTCACACCTACAGTCAATTTAGAGTATCAATCAGCCTCGTCCCCTCTTGATGTCTTTGGACTGTGGGAGGAAGCTGGAGTACCAGAGAGAACCCACACAGGAACAGGAAGAACATGGAGACTCCACACAGAAAGATCCTGTGCTGGAGCCGGGGCTCGAACCTGGAACCTTCTTGCTGTGAGGCGACAGTGCTGACCACTGCACCACTGTGCCGCCCCAAACTTCTTTATATAAATGGAAACTGAAAGCACTCGTATATAGCACATGTGAATGTTAAACTTATTGCTTCACTGTATCTTGAGTGGTGGCTCCAAGTAAAGAGATGAGTTGATGTGTGGTGAAACGTTTTAGAAAGAATTTACAAACTCAAAAAATATTGGGAATTGTAACTTTTTTTAATTCAGTTTTTACATTTAATTAAGTTTAATGGCAGTAATATTCAGCCATATTACCTACAACAAAATTTATAATTATCAATTGCCAGCTACTGACATATGACAGTGGAAGCGCTGAAAGACAGGAAATGCTAGCTGGCTCTAAAATCCATGAAACGATGATTCTGCCAGGGCTGCAGTAGCTAAAATATCATTAGAAAATGATGAAAACCATTAATTAAGTTGACAGAAATGAGAGCAGGCCATAGTGGAGGTCCTCAGAGTGAAGGTTCTGTCTCTGATCAGTTGTGTGGTTGGCGTGTTTGTGAGGAGGGTCCGGGTCCATTGTCAGTGATAACAAAATAATTCCTTCCTTTTAGGGGAATAGATGAGAGCAGCGGCGTCACAGGGGTGGAGGCAATTCCTGTCAAACAGAAAAATGAAGTGGGTGCATGAAAAGTAGGATGTGAGGAAAATCAGTCAGGGTGAAACTGTCCTATACAGGTCCATCTTGCAGTTTTTTTTTAAAAATTCACTGTTCTTATCAATACTAGTGAACCAGATATAATTGTAGAGCACTTTCCAAACAAGCAAAATGCAACTCAAAGTGCTGCACAAAAAAAACAAAACAATTACCTCCCACCAACACTCACGCAGCAATGACCTATGAACTAAATTCAGGGCTAAAATATGATACAGAAAATTAACTTTTGAAGTGGCGAGTGTGCCTTCGAAACATAATAGGGTCTTCGCCAGGTACTGGCTCAGGCCCTAAAAACAGAGGATCTGAAAAAGAGGAAATGCTGAAAACTGTCAGAATATGACAGGTTATTAAGGTCCACTGAAACGTGGGAAGATGGGTCCAGGGACAGAAGGGCTGACATTAAAACACACCAATGTGACATGAGCTGATGAATAATGTCACAAAAGTGGCACAATGAATTATTTTGTATTTGGTGTATGTCTGCCCTCTTGTGGGCATTTATGCAATTGCAACATTGAAACAGTTAAATTACACACACACACACACACACACATGTAGGTACAGTCACCCGTTTAAACTTTGAATGGCATGTCTACGACCACGTATGACCGATTGGAGGGGACAGGAGTGCCTTTGACTCTTTTTAAAAAACTCCTCATTGATTTCAACTTGATTTTTTTCCTGCAGTTTATATCACCATGGTTATTCCAATCCTTGCCAACAAAAGAGCTCATTTTGATGTATATACTGTTGGTTTTCTAAAAGATGTGGGAGGAATTACGCACCAAAAAAGCGAGGCAGAACAATAAGGAGAGCACGCCCCGCTATGCGCCTCATAGCGGGGCGTGCTCATCATAATTTCCCTCTTAAAACAGTTCCTCTTCAAACAGATGTGGGTACATGTTGCAGGTACCTGAGCAAGCACAGTCTCTGAGTGACTCTAGCAGGCTGGTGCTTGCAAACTTGACCACACATCTGAAGGGCTCCTCTCGCTCCGTCATGGTCTTGTTGGTGTGGTCTTTGAACTTTGTCTCCAGCTGAAGAACAAAACCAGTCATTCAGAGGATCCCGGGGCACGCCTTTTTCAGCTTGATATTATGAAGCTATTCCTGCTTTTACTCAACATCCAGACACAAACGTGTTTGGGTACCTTGTAAACGACAGACTGTAGTTGAGGTAACGTCCCGGCACCGAAGGCCTCACACGCCCTCTGACGTCTGTTTGCTGCAGACTCTGCTTGCTCTGTCTCTATGTGTGGGTCTGTAAATACAAATATCACAACGTGGAGCACCCGTCAATGTCTGACCTAAGAAACACGTACCGTCATAGTAATATTAAACCGGCTTTGATCAGATAAAATGAGACACACTTAAGACTGTTTGCTGATCTTCCTCAAGATTGCTTGGGAACTTTGAGGGAAACACCTGTGAACAAAAACCAAAGAACACAGAAATCAACATCATGAACACAGATTAGGACATTTGTCACTATGAACAACAATTTTTCCTTAACAGGTTGTCATTCGGCCAAAACTGACAGGAAGTGGTTTATTTTTAGAAAATATGACAGCACAGTGTGAGCTGAGCGATGTGCTGCACAAAAGAACCTAATAGGAGGGGAAAGTAAAACGCAAGGAGGAATATTCTAACATCAGCAAGCAACCAGGAATTTTATGATAACATCAAGAAATGTTCCAATCGAAGCAAAAACACATAATAAATCCCCTAAGTCTACAGACACAGGGAGGAGCAAACCGCTCAAGGTTTTTTTTAACTCATTTTTCACTGCTGAAATCCTACCAAACACTCACCAACTTCGTAAACCAACTTACAGCACTAATTTGTGTATTAAGTGTGCACGAGCGACAAAATCAGTATTTTCCATATTACCTTAAAACTGTTAACTACATAGCTGTGCTTCAGTATTGTGTGTCCAGACATGCAGTTACACCCTGACAGACTTGGTAAAGCGATGAATTGGCTGGTAGATTCAGGGATCCACCTGCCTGTGCTGACACCGCACGTTTGACTTCTTATGGCTTGTATTTTAACTTCTAAATGTTGCGCTCACCTGTTGATACTGCCGCATCAGCAGGTCTCTTATTGCAAAGAGTTTCCGTCCACTGAGGTTAGCATCCTTAATAGCATGATGTCTGGTAGCTAGCACCAAGGCCTGCAGAGTAAAGATGAGAGAGAGTAAAGATGAGAGAGAGAGATGAGAGAAGAAACCAGGCAAAACAGACAACGTCAGTGATCAGATACGAGAGACGTTTCTCACCTGAGACAACAGAGGCTTCTGCTTTGACGTCAGGCGGGTCACAAACACATACGGGGTTTGGAGATAGTGAACAACATATGTAGGTTTCAGGTTATTGGGCCGAGAGAAGCCGTCTCCCCACGCGATTCGAATCCACACAGCTTCATCCGTGTGCTTCTTGATTTTCACAGACACCTTGAATACAAAGTCAAAGGCATCTGTTAAAATAGGAATCAAGACACATGCTACTGTGCAGCTATAAAAATACTATACGGGGGATATGTGTGTCTTACGTGTCTGGCCAGCTCACTGAGGTGGGATTTAAACTGTTCTTTGAACTGCATCAGCTCTACAGAGTGAGCGTCGTCTGGAAAAGAGCATCATAAACTTACATTTGAAGTAACAGTTGACAGAGTTATTCAACAATTCCTACAAAATGTAAGCAGCACTCAAACTTTCACATAAACTTGAATGAAAAGCTACAGGCTCTCATCCCTGGATGGCAGTGGCGAATACAGGATCTTATCTGAACCTACCCTCAGGCTCCATGAGCTGGAAGGCATGCCACATACCCTGGTTGGGATTGTCAATAATATCTGTCAGACATATTTAGAGGCAACATTACTTGATTGATAGTGTGGCAGGAAAATTTAAGTAAAATGCGTTAGCTTAGCAGTGACAAAGCTAAAAACACAAATAACTGCGTCCGACTCACAGATCATCTCCAGTTCAGTGATGTGTTTAAGGGTCCACCTGTTTTCCTGTAAAGCAAAAAGCCGAGGTTGGAGAAGGAGAAGATGCCTGTGCTGAAGCTGTAAACGTTCAGTCCATGAAAACCTGCTGATTTCAGGAGCAGCCCAACGTACCTCGCAGATGGAGAGCAATTTCTCCGTTAACGCCCATTTCGATGAGGTCGAATCGATGGATTGCTCCTGCGCCGCAGTCAAACGGCCCCACTTCTCCAGCGTCGTTTTTAAAATTTGGGTCGGTATCCGTCTTACGAGTCTCCGCAGTAAACATTTAGTCGTATCATCCATTGTTCCTCTGACAACATTCGATATCCAGACGCGCTGTCTGAAAATAGTTTTTGAGTTCTGCTCCGAACTGCTAACGCACATAGAGCATTGTCTCGAATTCCAAACAAACCGCCACGAATCAACCAATCAGGCATTACCGGGAAACCCTAACCTCTTTGGTACAGCGCCCTCTGCTGTGTCGGAGCGGTAGTGCTTTATGTATGACTGCCGCTGTCGAAAGGACACCACCGCTGTAGTTGTCTGCTGGGGAGAGTATTTGTCATTTGTTAGGACCCTATTACGTTTTTTTGAACTTTTCTCTTAACTGTATATTGCATAGTAAAATGTGTAATTGTAGCTCTGTCAGTAGCATGTTACATTAATAAAAAAAACAAACCATTATTAGGTAAGATATTCGTTTTAATCAACATTCTACTTTTAGTCATTTGGTTCTGAAATTAAGGGTTGGCCCCAACAAATGGTTATTATACTAAAAAGTCCTGGGATGTTGTGCGGTATGAAAGTTGATTTCCTTTGATAAACTTTGTGTTTCCACCTTTCACGTTATTTATATTCCTCTAGTTAAAACTCTTTAAAATTCTTATAATTTTCCTGGATTATATGTACTTTGGAATGCGTTTCCTATTAGTGTTCAATATGAATGTAACTAAATGTGACCAAAGTCAATTCATTTATCCAAATCAGGCTTCTTTAATGTCACAATGCACCCAAAAGTAAAAGAAATGTTTATGGAAAATGTGAAAGTACATTTAGCTGAGAAAACACTTCATTCTCACAAACCAGGAGCAGAGGAAAAATAACTGCTCCTCTCCTCCAACCATGAAGACCCCGGTTCTCTGAAAAGCTACCACTCACAGCCTTGAATCAACACTGTGGAGTTTGATGGCAGAGCTATAAACAACAATCACTGTGTTCAACAACCGCTGGAGAGTGATGGCCGGCGGTGCAGCCAGTCCTTTAAGAAGTGATTTCTGAGGCTGGTGACTCGGGTGAACTCATCAGGAGCAGCAGAGGAGACTCTTGGTCTTCCTTTTCCGGGGCGGTCCTCATGTGAGCCAGTTTCGTCTTAGCGCTTGATGGTTTTCGCGAATGCACCTGGGGATACATTGAAAGGTTTTGCAATTTTACAGACTGACTGACCTCCAGTTCTTAAAGTCATGATGAACCATCGTTTCTCCTTACTTAGCTGATTGGTTTTTGCCATAATGTTAATTTTAACAGGGCAGCTCAGTGGTGCAGTGGTCAGCACTGTCGTCTCACAACAAGAAGGTTCCGGGTTTGAGCCCCGGCTCCAGCACAGGATCTTTCTGTGTGAGTCTCCAAGTTCTCCCTGTTCTTGTGTGGGTTCTCTCTGGTACTCCAGCTTCCTCCCACAGTCCAAAGACATCAAGAGGGGACGAGGCTGATTGATACTCTAAATTGACCGTAGGTGTGACTGTGAGTGTGAATGGTTGTCTGTCTCTATGTGTTGGCCCTGTGATGGACTGGTGACCTGTCCAGAGTGAACCCCGCCTCTCGCCTGTTGACGCTGGGATAGGCTCCACCCCCCCCTCGTGACCCTTAACAGGATAAACAGTAGAAAATGGATGGATGGATGGAATTTTAACAGTTGTCAAACAGGGCTGTCAGCTGTGTACCAACCTGACTTCTGCACATCACAACTGATATGAATCCTGACAAAGCAAACCTGTGAGGTGAAAACCATTTCAGGTGATGACATCATGAAGCCCATCGAGAGAAGGCCAAGGGTTTGCAGTGCTGTCAATAAAAAAAAAGGGTGGCTACTTTGAGGAATCGAAAATATAAAAAATATTTAGAGTTATTAAACATTTTTTCTTTGCTACATAATTCAATATAGAAAATAGTAAAAATAAAGAAAAAACACTGAATGAGAAAGTGTGTCCAAACTTTTGAATGGTAGTGTATTGTTATTCATCGTTTGTGTATCTAAAACACGAGAGTCAGCACATGCTGACAGCACATATTCTCCTTCTGTTGTCTTCTGTGATAGATGGCGCTGATTGTTTGTGATGTTCCCTTTGAAATATCTTATTAACCGTCTTATTAACCTCGAACGAAATTCAAATGAATGAAGTTCATTAGTGAATGTGGCAAGAACACGCTTGCCCACTAATCTGCAGCAGTGCAAAAGTCAGGCCATCATCTATGAAATGTATTTGAGATTTAGAATTGTAAAGCACAATCAATTAAAAAAAGTGTATCAGGAAATAATATATAGTTGTCATGGAGGATCCAACAAACTTTAAAAAAAATGAAAAGAATTTCATAGATTAGGCAAAAAAATACTGTAAATGTATTGTTTAAAACAAACTAAGTTAGTCCCCTTGGACTAACACAATATTGTAGCATATTATATTGTAGCACATTACCTAGCCCCGCCCACAAACCCGCCCTAAAAAGAACGCAAACAATTCCAAGCGAATTAAGACACCGATTGGTTGCTTTTATTGTCAGCATTTTATACTCCAGGACAGCAGGTGGCGGTAGTGCAACTGTACTGTCGCGCATGGGACTGTTCCGAAGAAGGAGACAGGTCGATGTTGTGTCTGTAGGTTATATGATTGTAGAATTTCAATCAAGGTCTACTTGTATAAATAGAAGCATTGTAAAACAAACAAACAAAAAAAACAATGTCGTCGGCGTTTAACGGGGTATAAAAAGGAAAAGCTCTACTGTATTTTCTTAGGTTTTTGCTGCGGCGTAAACATTAGCCGAGGCCTGGTAGTTAGCTAGCGTGGCATTCCGCGACTTGAGCTGCTGAACCCCACAGATGACACAGCTTTTCCACTGCTGGCAAGAGTTATCATAAGAGCCCAGGTAGAGGACTTTGTTATAAAATATCTTATTATAATTTAATACATATATTTTTTTGTGTCTGCTTGTTTGAACCAACAAAACGGGCTTAACTCAGTAGCTGATGTCAAAACAATGCCGTCTCGATTACGTGCCCTGGTCCCGCATCTTCTGGCAAATGCTGTATCATTTCTTTAATTATTTCAGATTATAAGGGATGAATGATGATAGTTATTTTACATTTTAGACAGCCTCTCTGTGCTCTAGGCTTTTTTGTGCCTGCACGTTTGAAAAACAAACAAACCCTAACAAACCTGAGCGTCACGATGACGGCTTAGGAAGGAGAGGGATGGGGAGCAACGAGTATCCTCTCGAAGTCATGTCAGCGACACAAGCTTCCTGAGACGACTTGTGTACAAGCAGTGCTGAAAAAATGTTTAAGAATTAATTCATAGGTTTCAGTCTTCAGCCTTGTTGTGTACCATCAGTCAAATATGTGGAGATGCCACCTGATTGTTCAGAAAATGGGTTTAATGCAAACTGACTTGGGAAATTCTGGATTTCCAGGTCCAGTAAGAAACAGCGCTGTGTCTTTGAACCTGATCTACTGACTTGATATTTTCTTCAACAAAGATTATATGTCTCCTCTCCTTCTTTGAGAGCCAGAACTGAAGTTTCATATCCTCTTTGATTTAGACCACATCAAAGTCAGTGTAATTGTCAGAGTTGAGATCCTTCCAAGATGTCTGCATCTAAAGTTGCATGAAAGTTGTACAACACTATGACTGTGCGCAAAAGACAGCTGCCATGTTAAGATAGTTAGCCGAAATATTCAAGGCACATCATGTGAAGTCTGGAATGGAAGATACATTTCCTAATGGTGAATATGCAGCAGAGCAAAGTCATCCGTCTATCTACCTGTTGCCGCGGTGAATCGTGTATGGACCTTTTATTTTTAGTCAGCGTGAAAGAATATTCTGAGAGATGTTTGAACCAACTTTGATCAGCTGTTCTAGAACTGAATACTTGCAGGTTTGTCAAAGGTCAGGGTTTATGCTGTGTTAACCATGCTTTCTAGAATTAACCCCCCACCGACATGCGCGTCTTGTCCTTGTGCCATTCAAGACTAATCTTTTTCTGTTCCAGTTTCATGATTCTCAACAGAGCCCCCCTCTTGTTTCTGGCTTTACAGTGTTTCTGCGGTGTATCAGTACGACCTTGACTCAGCATGCACAGTGACCTGTCGCCTCACCTGCACACAGACGAGTGTAATGAACTCATAAGTCTTCTTCGGCAGTGCCACGCAGAGGTACGTCCTGCTCCTCACCTTTCACCGCTGCGTGTCTCAATGCACTCTCAACTAAACCATGTGAATCTATTTCTCAGCATAATTTCCTCAGGTTCTTTGGGAAGTGCAATGATGCCGACCGTTTGATGCGTCACTGCCTGACGAAGGAGGTATGAAAGGAATGTTGCTATTTGACAACGTGAAGAAAGCATTCGGTGCTCTGAGCATGGACTTTTCTTTTTTGTCATAATTTGAACAGAGATCGGAGAAGCGAGAGCGCAACAGGCAGCATGCCCTGGAAATGAAGAAGCGACGGAATCAAAGGGCCAAGGAGGAGTTGTGAAGGACGTTTTACTGCAACATTCAAAGTATTCAAGTGGTGGAACACTTACTTACTGTGTTTGTTTGAAAGAAAAAAAGAAAAAAGAAGGGTCAGTGCATGCGTACCTTTTGTAAATTGGAAGTTTGAGTTTCATGGGCCACTATTACTTCGTAATATTAACAGTTGAGGGATTATTTATATGGTGAGATCACACACTAACAATAAAACCATAGTTTAAAATGTACAGCTTACTTTTATTTACTGTTCCAGCACAAAGCCTAACATGACATTCACTCTGTTTATTCATCAAAAGTCAGTTTGTAATAAAGATCTTTATTTGAATGGGGAATCATGTTGATTGGTGACATTCCCTTCAGTCCTTTGAAACGCAGTTCTTCCTGCTGCTCGATGCTTTACTCACAAAAGCAAAGAACAGTTTGATGTCATAAAGAAGCAAGGGATCATGGGAGTTGGCATCATGGCTAAACTGCGACTATTCAGTTTGAACTGACTCATCAGCCTTGATAGTCTTCTTCGTCTGTCTGAATTATGACTGACCCGTTACCCTCCAGACCTCCAGGCTGAATCTTTCCAACAATCACCTGCTGAATCTTCTTCCCTGCCAACAACATCGAGACTCTGGAGAGCCCTTATTTTCTGAAGCATTTTTTGACGGTGCCTTACATCTATCAGCGTAACTGCACCCCCCCCCCCACCTCTTAACTTCAATAAATATTAACATTCATTAAATAAGCTGTGTCATAGGCATCTTAGTCTCTCTCTCTCTTGTTCCTGTAACACTGCTGGTTGTTCTTGTCCCCACTAAACTTTTGGAAGTGGGCTGAGCTCAATCAATTTTTGGTTGCTGGTGTTAGTTTCCTGTTGCAACCATATGGGATTTTAATAATCTTGTATGCCTGGATGGTTTTCCTTCATATCTTCAATAAATAATCTAAAATTATTGTGGCAGCCATATTAAGACAATCAGTTTCAACAACGCTCAGTCACTTTTACATTCCTCATGATGTGTGTCACTGGTGAGCTTGGAGGGGAGGTTAAACCGGCATGAGGATGAGTGACAGTCAGTGTTTATCAACACCGTCGTGGGCAATTCACCATGTCCAGTTGAAGTAACAGTGAATCTTGAAATCCCAATGATCTCAGAAATTATTTTCGTCCAAATTGTATTTTTAAATCACAAAACTACTGACACAATGGCTGAGCTGGTAAAAAAACAAAAATAAAGAGGGGATCCAGATGCTGCAACTACAATTGTTTTATTTTTTTTTCATGAAGTGGAAGTGATAGTTTGGGGGGGGGGGGGGGATGCTTCTTCAAACCATTAATTTTTCCCTGCAATTAAACTGAAACGGTCACAAATAAATATGACTGAAAATCGTTAATCAATTGTTCATACTTATATAAACCTCAGTAAAACATATATTAAATTATTTGACATGCCTTTGATAATTTACAACAAAGTACTTTATCTGATCGTGTCTGCCGAAAAGGTAAACATTCAAGTGACAATGGTGTTCACACATTTTGGTTTTGAAATTAATTTTATATATATATATATATATATATATATATTTATATACTTTCCACTTTCCTGACCCATTTTGTTGATGGAAATTTTCATGGCATTATTAAGAAAAGGTTACCGAGTGAGTCGACGTGCCTCTGGAGCAAAGAAAACCACATCATGGCACTGCACATCCAAACAGTTATCTCAAATAAATACAAAAATAAACTGCAACATCTTTAACAATACTTACAATGCCGGTACAAAACATACCCAGAAATACCAAGTATTCTGACAGGCAGCACATTCATATGTACAGTATATTACATGCAATTAGTTACACACAACAATGTACATGATCTATATTATATCTATATTCTGTAATGTATTTGTGTACACTTGCAAAAATGGACAAATATATCATGATTTTAACAAAATAGTTTCCACAGGCCTTCATATTTTGGTAAAACAAAATAGATCCCTAAATATAGTACACGTTAAAATATAAAACATTTTTTTTGGAACCAGGAATCATCACATGCGGAGAAGAACAATGTTGACTCCAGTTACACGACAGCAGCGTTTCCACAATACTGATTACCGACACTTTGTATGATTACTTGGGGTCTAAGCAAGAATCATATCTTCTACACAACTACGGGAAATATCAACTCGGATCATGTGATTCTTTTTTTTTTTTTCCTTCTGAAAACAATCACATCTCACACAGTAGTGACCTCCACTAAAAACTGAAGCGTGAACATTTTTGCCACAAAAAATTCGCTATTCCTTCTTTGTAATATGTGCCATTATTTCATTTAATCATCTCAAACCAAAATGCCACTTAAAATTAAAAACAAACATTTTTATATTTACTGTTTGAATTCACACAAGATTTCCAGTGTTTTCCATCTCATTTAGCAGATTTTAAATCTCCATGTGCATTTCAGTTGAAACAAGTCTCTCTTGAATGAAAAGAAAGGAAATCAAAGAATGCATTTGTATAAATAAAACGTAATTATAGCCATTTCTATTGTGTTGCAAGTGAAAATACTAGATGAACAGTATGATGGTTATGTTGTCTTCTACTGTCACAAGATGTTCAGGAGGCTATTGCTTGCTGATCAGTGAGATGACAAAGTGAAAAATAAGGCTGATCCGACTTATTATATACACATGAGCAAAAGACAGTTTCTAAATAAGGATCCCGGGTGTTCAATTCACTCAATCTGATCTGGCAGTAGGTCTTATTCAAGAAAGGTTCCTATGCACAGATTTCTTCTTACACATTAAGCCCTAAATTTAGTCTTACATACAGGAGGCAAAGCCTGATGGCGTTTTGCATCTCCTGCCATGTATTGTGTCCTCCTTGTAACTGTCAATCACCCAGGCTTGCAAAGAAGCAGGAAGAAGAAGGAACAAACCGACTTTAAGGAAAGTATGCTCACTGTACATGATTTTTTTCTGGGTCGATACCATTGTCATCTGATTGCTAGTTAGCTTAGCTACAGAGAATGCTCGTGGTGGGGCAGTAGAAAAAGCCTGCTCAAAAGTCATCAAATGTACTTATATAAAAAAAGCATTAGCCTGCATTAATAGAAATCGGGTTTTACCTGACAAACTGTTGAGAAAGACTAGATGGTTTTATTTTAAAGCCAGGAAGATTACTGATGGACAAACCAAGACCTTGA
Source organism: Aulostomus chinensis (assembly GCF_037954235.1). Lineage (NCBI taxonomy): Eukaryota > Metazoa > Chordata > Actinopteri > Syngnathiformes > Aulostomidae > Aulostomus > Aulostomus chinensis. Next base: position 22,374,594 of record NC_141321.1, read on the forward strand.
TCCTGATCTAATAAGAGCACGATGGGAGGGGTTGCTGAGGCAGTCAAACTAGTTCTGGGTGTGTATCATCCATGAAATTACAAGTTGATTTTTTTTAAATAAATAAAATATACAGCAGAAACATAGTTAAGTTGTATTTGATGAATACTGAGATGGCTAGACCGCGAGCATTCATTGCAGCTAAGCTAACTAGCAGTGAGCCATCCGGGAATAATCGGGAGCGCCTTCATGAACGCAGACAGAAATGAAGGGTTTCTATATTCATGTCTGTTTTAAAAAAAAAAAAAAAAGATGGACAATGAGTGGATTTTCCAAAAATTACTTGCGTTCTGTTGATATTACAAGAGGTATGTGTGAGGAGCAAGGAATTACAAATAGTCACCAGGCTTCCCATCTGTAAGACTAAATCAAGGGCGAAGGGAATATTTATGCATCAAAACATTTCATGTGTGAGGTCCAATATGAGCATGTGTGAAAACTTTTCTAGCATTTTTCTTCAGCCAGTACAGAGAAATAGGAATGTGCATGTTAAATAGCAATGAAACCTTTGGTTTACACGTCAGTCCAAAACAACAAGCGACTAAAGGAAAAATCCTGAAAAAAACGCATCTTATATACACAGAGCAACTTTTGGACACACTTACAATAAATTATATATTATCATATATTATTATTATTATTATTATTATTATTATCGCTTCCTCATTGCTATCAGACGCACATTGATTTCATAAATCCTGATGATTTGCACACAAAGAGAACCACACTGTACCTCCCTCAAGAACCCTCGTCACTCTTCATATTTAAGCAGTGAACATTTGGCCCTTTGCTCTCTGACTTTTTCAAAAGGGAATAATCATCTGGACGGTTGTGGGTCCGATTAATAAAAAAAACAATAACATTGCTTTAAAAACTGGTCACGACGGACGAGTTAGTAGCTCATCAGAGGTTCCACTCTGCTGATGGATGGACACAAAGGCTTCAATTTTTAGTTTGAGATCACTATGAAGGTTCACTTCTCATAGGATTTGTTGTGCAGGTAACTGAAGAGTGCCTCGAGTCCTTTGGTTGAACACCACAACTGTTTCAGCATCTGGCACTCTTTCTCATTAACTTCCTCCAGAACAGACATGAGGATACTCCTCACCAGGCATTTGGATTCTTCTAAAACCTTGTAGGAGCAGATAGACAGTCATTTGGTTATAATCAAGAGAAATTTCATCGCTTGGTTTGTCTGGATCGGGACATACCACTGCATTGCAGGATGCCATTTCCTTCACACGTAGCATCACCTCTTGGTTAAATGTGGTCGGCCAGAAAACCTGTGACACTAGACCTCGACTGCAAGCTTCCTGAGCTGTGAGTTTCCTCCCACAGAAGAGCATCTCATTGGCCTGCCAAGGGAGAAAGAGCAAGATGAGATGGCAGGGTTTCATCGAATGAAACTGAAATCTGATTGGGTCATTGGTGAAGTTGCTTGGACCTACCAGAGCTACACCCAGGATCTGGGGGAAGGTGTAAGAGGAGCAGCCAGAGGGGGTGAGGTGGAGAGCGGCACATGGAGTTTGGAACCAAGCCCTCTCACTTGCCCACACCACGTCACACAATGGCAGGATAGAGGCGCCCAATCCCAGCGCAGGCCCATTTATTGCCACCACGATGGGTTTCTTGAAGTGAATGAACGCCAACACAAACTCTCTGGAGAAGTTAGAGTTATCAGTACCATCTCTGTCATGTGAAGCAGCAATGGAGATCTCCTCATAGTGGGAAAGCGTCTTCTTACCGTACAGCATCTGCGATGCGGCTGCTCTCTTTCCTGCGGTCAGTGGACAGACGTCCGATCAGGTAGGACGGCTCCAGACCACTGCAGAAAACTGTCCCCACAGAGCTGAGCAATAATAATTTACTGTCATCAGCAGCTGCATTACCCAGAGCCCGACACATTTCCTTCATGATCTAAAAAGACAGAAAATGACGCTTGTATTACAATCCTAGATCTGCCTGATGTGAGTGGTGGTCTCAGGGGACAACTGACAGGAAACAAAAGCAAGTAAAGCACCATTAATGGTGATCCCTGGCTCATTCCTTTGACCCAGAAGATGGTCATGCTTCAGAGACTATTTGTCCAAATGATCTCTTTATTTTGAAGAGCCTTTTTTGGTGCAAGCCAAAGTCTCCAGGGAGAACATTAACTTACTCTAAGACATCTTTTCAGTTGAGCTCGAAAATGCTAAAAAAGGAAGAGAGCCAAGGTGGTTTTCAATGAAGAGAGAGAGAGAACTTGAGAGCAGTAGATAATTAACATGACACCTACCACATATTTAGAGTTGGAATATAAATAACCAATTTTGTGTTTTTTTTCCCTTAATGACACTTTCTGACATAATCAGACCACCAGTCCAGTTAATATGAAGAAGTAGCACACAAACAGATAGCCAACCATGATACACACACACACACACACACACACACACACACACACACACACACACACACACACACACACACACACAGTCTGCAGTCAATCTGAACATTTCTACTGCTCTATTTTAATCAGATTATCACCCTTGACCCATATTACAGTAACCATTCAACCTCAAAGTGAACTCTCACCAAGCACATAATCTGTTCACAGTTTTAACTAAATGCGGTGTGTGTGTGTGCGTGCATGCGTAATTGTGTGACTACGAGTGACATTGCTCTACCAAGGTGAATTAAATTCCTGCACAAACGCAGAGATGAGCAGATGCTGGTTCCACTTTGTGGATAAGACAGCAGTCAAAGTGACACCCACGAGCAGTGAGCAGAGACGTCGACTTCACTTGTAGACAAACAAAGGTGCTATAAACAATCCAAATTTCAACAGCACGCACCAGCTCTCAAAATTAAATCACCATCTCTGGGGATGCGTATAAGGCACAAGTGAATTACTACTCCACGTTATTGTAAATCTAATTGTAGACCGTACACGATCATAAATTCTGTATGATTAAAATGAGACGGTCAGCAGGAGGTCGTGCGAGTTTCTTCCACCAGGGTTATGTGCTTGCTGCCATCTGCCTGTCTGTCTGTTAGCAAGATTGTGTAAAAGCTATAAAGAGGATTCTCACCGAACATGGTGAAGGAGTGTAGCATGGACCAAGGTAGAACCAATTAAATGCGGGGCCAGACTAAAAGGAATGGCTCCTCTTTCTTTCTCTGGTAAATAGAACTAGTAGCTTCCTCCTCTGCTAACTGTGTGCCATGGGTGAGGTTGTGATGCAGTTAAGTTCTCAACAAGAAAGATGATGTAACTTGATAAGAAATGTCAGAATTGGCTAAATTAGAAGACCAATAACATTATGTGTTGTAAAATTAATTACCTTTTTTTTGGGGGGGGGGGGTTATCACAGATTGTGTTGGAAAAGGACATCAAGTTAAGAATGGCTATTGATTTTTTCTTGTTTTTTGCTACTTTTGCAATTAAATAAGAGTTCTGAAAATGAGGTGGTGCATTTTGTTGAGTGTACATACAGAAAGAGAATAACAGTTCAGGAAAATGTTCAGCCAGCCACTGGGACCTTAGCTTTCAGACAGTGTGGCTCGCTGAACAATAAAGTTGAATAGCCCTGTTCTAGGCCTTTTCATAGTTTCATGTTCTGGAAGGAAAGAAACACTGGCACAAAACATAAATTGTACAGTGAATTATAAAGCAACTGCCAGCTTTTGGGTTCAGGGTTCACTGAAACCTCAAGTTTATTATTCACAAAAAAAAAAAAGAAAAAAAAAGGGCTTACCTGAAGACAGAGAGAGACAACAGTCAAGACTGAACAGAGACAAACTACTGGGCTAATAAGACAAAATTCTGTTCCTAATTTGGTTTGAACAAGAAAAAAGACCAATGAGAGCGCCCTTAAATGACTGGTTTGATGAGTACTACCAGTGACAGCAGGAGTAGTACAGATGACACCACTGTTAGGTTACACAACAATTGGACTGTTTCCCCTCTATCTGGACGATCACTGGCGCATTTACATGGCACAGCATTCTTTGTGATCATGGGGCAAAAATAAGCCTGATTAAAATGATAAGACAAGCGAAATCTCTCCTAAATGGAAGGATCAACTGCACAAGAAATTTTTGTTATAATTGATTATTTCAGCATTATTTTAGTAAGGGTTATGTGATGAGAATCATTACAAAAATAAAAGAAGATGAAACCAGGGGTTTAACCAAGCGCAACTGGACTTGTTTGCAGAAACTTGAAGGTGGTTCATGCATCATCCCAGGAGCTTCATCAGGTCTGAGAGACGAGAAGGGAATCCTGGCGGGGTGTTTTTTAAAAAAAAAATGTTTTCATCAAGGCCAAGGGCAAGACAGTCAGAATTGAGAGGTCCTTCTACATAGATAGCTTCCTCCGCTTCTCTTTCAAACCATCTGTCCTCCTTGCCCAAAATGGGTATGCTGGCATCTTTAAAAGAGTGTCCCTCATCCTTGAGCAGTGGGTAAACTGCTGGCGCTGGCCTATGCGTTTGTTTGACTGTGCAGTTGTCAAGGTGGAGCAGTTTCTTAGGGAGTTGCAGCAACACACTTAGATCCCGGATTTCCCATGATTCAACCATTCTTGAATACCCATGACCTGGATCATTGGGAGCGTCACAGACAAACAAGCAGTGTTGGAAATCTTTTAATTGGCAGTATCACACATGAACAGAGCGCCAGTGTATCAGGCCAGGAAAGGTAACCAGTTAGCCTTAACAGCTGGGTGGATTTCTTATTCAAATGTAGCATTAAATGTTTGGATGAGAAATGTCTAGGAATATTTTTGAAGGTTTTGTCGACTACAGCTATTCAGTGAGCATATCTGCAGACTCTCTTATTCCTTTAGCTTCAAAGCCTGAGACAGAGAAGGAGCCATCAGAGGGGTTTGATAAGCCCGTAGCTTACAGGCTTACTGTCACACATGAAAGTAGACACACGTGCCTGTGAAGGACACACGATGCTGTATCCAAACCAGGCACTGGCCTCTACGGAAGGTCTAGTCTACAATCTGACTGAAGGAAAATGCTTGTCCTTTTTAACCAGAGGTTAGGATCATTGTGATACATGCCATTATCTCTGGCTAACCTTACAAATATCTCAAGCCCTTTAACTCAGCCTTTTCAAGGCCAATGTTATGCCTCACCATCTGTATTAAAGGACGAAACGAAGGGGGGTGAACAAATCGTTCTGTCCCCGATCCGGCAGTGGAGGTAGTATCAGCGCCGATTCAGCCTCTGGACAACAGAACACAGCCACAATTGGGTTGTGGAAAACTGAAATGTGTTATAAATGTATGCACTGGGGTGTCATTACATTGACATTGTTTGCAAACAAAAGTGTCATAACAGCTGAGTCATTTCTACGGTGATGTTGTAGAATCTCTGTGCAGAAGTTGCTGTGCTTCAATGGATTTTTAGGGCTCCAAAATCTGTAGTGTCACTGGAGAGCAGAGGGTGGTTGACTCATGGTGTGAAGATGACAATGCTACAATTGGCAGACACATCTAGCAGTTGCGGACAACTGACCATCTTTATTTTCAAAGCTTAGAACAGTGCTAAATTAGGGGAACAGATGATAGGTGCTTGCACTTCTCTCTGCTCTTGCTCAGGTGCTCCTGGTTTGTTGACTACTGGTTGGGCCTGCCACATATGAGGATGATGGAGATGAATGATGAGATGATATACAACATCAGATCTGTGGGATTCCTGTCCAAATGTCAGACTGGTGCAGCTAAGTGATGACGTAAGCATTTTCAGGTTTGGGTCGATGTGAATGCGGGGGGGGGGGGGGGGGGGGGGGGCACTATTGCTTAAGCATGCTGGCCAAATGTACGAGTGCTCTGCAACCTCATGGTTGGTTTGGTTTGTTCTTTGGTCTTGTCGCACCCACTTGGCGACTGGACTGGTAATCTCTATGAAGCACAACTGGTGTAAGTAGAGCATCTCTCCCAACCCTGCTGCATATTATAATATAGTATTTAATACTATAATGACTTACTTTGAAAGCTCTTGAGGGCAACAACCCACGTTGAAACTGAGGGTGGAGAGACTGAGTACACACTGAATGTGCTCTAAGTGGCTAATTTTCAAAGTTAACTTGAGACAAAGGATGTGTCAGATCATTTTCATATGTACAGTAGCAGCCAGACAGCATTCTGTCCTCACAATTGACATTTTTTCCCACACAGACACCAAAACACTTCAGATCTGCTTCTCAATATACATCTAACTAGGCATATATCAGCGTTTAGTGAGTGACTGGTCCTTGTTTTTCCTCTCCGCAATTCTTCATGGTGTGTGAGAGAGTGAGAGAGAGGGAGAGGGAGAGGGAGAGGGAGAGGGAGAGAGAGAGATTTTGTTGTGTGTGTGTGTGTGTGTGTGTGTGTGTGTGTGTGTGTGTGTGTGTGTGAGAGAGAGAGAGAGAAAATGTGAGAGTGTGCGTGTCAGCTGTTTGAATGAAAAAGAAAAAAAAGAAAGACACTGAATCATTTTTCAGGGGCAGTGCACCAAAATGCCAAGTGAGTAGAAAAAAACCCAAGTATCAAAGGTAATTTGATAACAGGTTCATAAGAAAGGAATGAAGTGGTTCATAATGTATCATAATGATGTCATCAGAGTGTAGAGCTGGGCTTGAGTCAAAGGCCGAGTCCCAGGTACGTTTATTGAGCTGAGCTTAAAAATGTTATGAGAGAAAAACCCCTATCTTATTTAGACTGGTTAGAAAGTATAGATGATAGCATTGCTGTTGTGTTGAATTGTGTTTTGGGTAGTTGATCGCAGTGCAATGCAAGTTGTAAAGGTAAGGAGTGGGAGGGGGAGAGTGCAGAACAACAGCAGGGAAAAACACAGCCCTAGACATTACAGCGGCACTTAGGAAAGCATAGCTTCACATGTTTGCCCCTACATCTCTGATTTTCCTGTTTTAAATGTCAATAAATGTAAAGATAAACCAACACAGCTGAACACCATTGTAATAGTTAAAACTAAACAAACATATATATATATACATATATATATGTATATATATATATATGTATATATATAAGTAAATATATATGTATATATATGTAAATGTATATACATATATATATATAAATAAATCAATTTACAGACGTTCTTCTCATCAGTTGATCATAACGCAAAATTTCAAACATTTTACTAACAAGTAAAATTATCTAACACCAATTACACAAACCTTGAAGTTAATGGCCTTTAACAGATATACCAATGTTGTTAGACAGCAAGCAGTGCAGAACTTTGGAAATGTGCCCATCTCTGGGGTTTCCAAATCTCTTCATGTCCTCTAGGAACTTGCTGCATAATATCCCCACTAGTTCATTTTGCTGCAATAACAACAGATGGCGTAATGCTGGATTACATGAACCCCTAATTGCTCTACTTGTAGAAACCACATTTGGCAGGAAGCAGTTTCGATAAAACTTTTTGTCAGTACAAATGTTGTAGCTTGTTTAGCAAAGCGTGCACACGGTGTTACAACAGCGCCATGTGTCAGATTTTTGCAGCTAAACATACTCACACCCGCCAGTCACATAAAACCAAAGTTTGCTAAAGTTGCTTACAGAGAAGCTCCCTGGAGCAGTTGGTGTGTTACAGAACACTTCCAGGGCATGTCTACAGTAGCTAGGGAAGAAAACTTTCTTTGGTATCACGGCTCCATGAAAACTCAGATTCGATCCAAAAGTTACATAGTCCATACCATGAATGCAGTTATATACTCCGTGTGCCTCACCTCTGGTGTGAGAGCGTTGTTGTCTGTTGTTTGGCTGGAAAGCAGGACATGTGTGAAGCCCTCCTCCTTCCTCACTACGATGTCTCTAAATCGACAGTTGCTCTCGTTCTGTCGCACGTTGTACCTGAGTCGCTTGTCAAACACGTAGCATTTCTCTTCAGCCAACTTCCTCTTTACTGAGCTGTGCAGATGCATCTTACTGTTGGCCAGAGGTGAACCTGACACAAGAGGTTACAAAACAGATCAATCAGTCTTCAGGCACCACAAACATCAGATGAAATATTCATTTGAAAGCTGCATGGAAACATGGTGGGGTTTTTTTTGTCATAAATTCCAAATTCAATTTCCATTCCATCCCAACTACACAACCCCCCTCTATGTTCTAACAAAGGGACTGTGGCTGGTGAAGCAGTCTAAAACATTGTTGTTCTCCTAAACTTCCTAAATGTTGGGGATTCCATAAGAAGGAATGCTAGAGCGTGATCAAAATATCACATGCTGCTGATGTGCTGGATCCTCAAGTGTTGGATAGCACACAACGGCCTTAAACTCTTATCTAAATATACACACATCTGCAAGAAAACAGTTCTTGACGGCTACAACGACACGATGCTGCCATAGTCAGAACTGCCTAAACATGATATAGCTGGTCTGTTCAATCATCTTCAAGAAAGAAGAATTTCTTTATCGGAAACGTGGCTGCAGTGTAAATACCAGACAAGACCTTGGTTTAATCAACAATTTTAATCTCTTCTGGCAGCAAGTAGATGCAAATGCCCTGAGATCCCATCAAACCTTCCATACATAAATGATTGAAAACTGAAAATACAGGCTGGAATACACCCTGGACCATATTCATCGTCAAAGAACAACAACACCCATGCTAAAGGCTAATTCATGGGTTCTGTGTCTGTTGGAGTCCTCACTGGTCGGCATGACATTAATGTCACCCATCTACCCATGTCCACATGGGCCCGGAGGCTCTGTCTGCTAGGGCTGTAGTGATACACTAATCTCACGATACAATTCAATATTTGGCTCATGATATGATAAATATCGCAATATTCAGCTCACGATACAATTCGATACACTTACATCCTTATATGAAAGATTTTAAAGGGACAAAGTGATTTGGTGACATCTTGTGAGTGTTCCATTGACTTGGATTGAATTAACTGAACTGAGAGCATCAATTCCACAATATATGGCTCTGACTGGCAGCTTGCAAATGCTGGACAAAATGAATCAAAGATGTGGTGAGAAAATTAGTTTCATTGATTGAAACTGAGTGCAAATTGTAGCTTGCAAGCTTTTGAAAAGTAAAGTGAACAATGGAGCGTTTAAGTGCAACAAGTGGCCTTCTTTGGCAGCTTTTTTAGCTTGATACTGAACATATGAGGTAGCTACTAGCCAGTCTCGCCGCAAGGTTAACTAAAAATAAACCATGGCAGCCAATAATTCAATTCGAGGTGACTATAGCATAGCGGGGCTCCATGGCGTTCACCATGCGCTCAAAGCTGGTGTTTTCCACCACCGAATAAGCTCTCAAATCTCGACAAATAAAGTAAGCAATGGACTCCGTAATTTTCTGCGACCTCAGTGAAGAAGATGGGAACTTGTGGCAACCACCGCTGTCACTGTCCAGCGTGGTTTGTTTCGGGATGCGCCGCAGCTTCTTGGGCTCGGTCTCAGCTAACGTTTCCTTGTCCGGGTGATGACGTTTTAGGTGGGCTCGCAGGTTGGTGGTATTTCCAGAGTACTTAATTTTGTGTGACACAGTTTGCAGACCGCCATACTTTAGTCAAAATCGTCGCTATTTTTGTTTTTCAACCCAAAATGCTCCCACACATCTGCGTTTAAGCATGCAGGCGCTGGATTTATACTCGATGCCAATATTCCCTGGAAACTGCACGCTTGTGCAATCGCGCACCCCTCATATAATCTCAGCGCACAAGAATCAATGCTGCACATAGACTCGGTGAGTGACAGGTGTCCAGCCAATGATACGGTACGGTTCACTGAGGCTACGCGGCCAATCATAGCATTGACAGTGCTTGCATGTGTGCCCTGCCCATACGTGCCGTGGCACCTTGGAAGTTAGCTAGCTAACAACAGTGCTGCAGAGATAAGACACGGCGATGGTAGCTCAGCAGCTGAGTTGTAAACCCCTGAAAATATTAACAGTAAACTAACAGAAATTGCTGCTGTAATTTGATTCTTATAATAAGCCATGTACCTTTCTATGCTCCCAGGTGTGGAACAGGTGTGTGGCCACAGCGTGCACAACTGATGTTGCTCATGTTGATCCTCAGTGTGCTCAGGGAGCTTGTGTGTATGCCCAGAAACATGAAAAATTAGAGGGAGCAATGCTCGCTGCCATTCTCCTGAATCTCTCAGTTCTAACCCGATGAGAAAGGCTTTGGCATCTGGATGACTAGAAATGCTCTACAGCGACACTAGCGGCTGGCAGACCTAATATCTCTTCCAGCAAAATGCAGAACACTGGGGATTTGAATGGGGCTTAATGTATTGATACTCGTGGCTGAAAAATCGATACTCTCAGGGGAAACAAAATATCGATATATATCGCAGAATCGATAAAATGACTCAGCCCTACTGTCACACAATATCAAAAATGTGTGATCACCCAGAGTGAACACAAGCAAAGCGTACCAATGCGCATGCTCCAACATTGCTCTCGAACCCACGCCACCGTGCAGCTCATGGTGGCTTACCAACGAGAGGAGGACAAACGTTGATGCTTGTCACCTCTTGCACTAGTGTCTTGTGTTCCCCATCCCACACTATATGTCCACTTTTGCTCCTTCTTTGCTTGTTCACCTATAAACAGGAGCTTCTAAATGCATGAGCTTTGCTGACTTCTCACTTTTTTGTACAGATGGATAAACCACATTGTGATAATCTACAGCCAAAACTTCAACATCTGGACCAACGTCAAAGCTCAGCTGTAGTATGAAGCTAATTGCAATCTTGTTCACAAGCAGCTGCAGTCTCACGGAAAGCCAGTGTAGACAGTATGGCAACCTTAAGGGCTCCCTCTCGCTCCCCCTACCTGCCACTGTCAGGGTTCTGAGTTGCATTCCTCCCACTGCTAAAAATCTGCCCACTCTGCTTGTTTCAAAAGCTCTAATGAATACTGTTTCTGCTATTCCTGTAATACACAGACCTCTTAAGTCAAGGGTCAAGAGGAACGTAAATAGCTTGGGTGATATTCACATGGTTGCTAGCCATGACGTCATCATCCATCCATTTTCTTCCGTTTATCCTTTTAAGGGTCATGGGAGGGGACTGGAGCCTATCCCAGCAGATTTCCGGCGAGAGGCGTGGTTCACCCTGGATGGGTTGCCCGTCCATCGTAGCCCAACACATAGAGACAGACAACTATTCGCACTCATAGCCACACCTATGGTCAATTTAGAGTATAAATTAAACTCATCTCCTCTTGCATGTCTTTGGACTGTGGGAGGAAGCTGGAGTACCAGAGAGAACCCACACAGGAACAGGGAGAACATGGAGACTCCACACAGATCCCGTGCCCTAGCTGGGACTCGAACCCAACACCTTCTTGCTGTGAGGCAACAGCGCTGACCACTGCACCACCGTGCTGCCCGCGATGTCATCATATTTCCAGTAATACAGTTTGTTTTTTCTAGGATGAGTTTCAAGACTTCTATTGAATAATTTAATAAATAATAAAAAAAATTTTGATGCTAACAGAAACATTACTAGAAATGAATAATCATCACCAGATACAAGAATTATGTCATGCTTCCCGCAACTGTTTCAGCCCTCATTGTTTTAGTGATGTGGTACACAATATCTGTCTTCCAGTATGCTTACATGTGACAGAACCATTGTAGGTGGTGAATTTAATATTCATGTACACGATCTGATCATCTTGTACCAATTTATAAATATCTCATATTCCTTGAATCTCATACAGATCATTACAAGGCCTATACACATGTTAATATCAGTATCTTTCATTTCATTAACCTGTATGTATTGAATGACCATTACATTTGCAAGTGTCTCGGGGGTGAGTCAGTAAATCAGCCATAGATGGTTCCTTCTCACAGCTTTAATGAAGACACCCCATCAAATTCTCCTCCATTCTGTTCATAAATGTAATATATCCAGTACATTAAGTGTCCATGATCTACTGCAGTGACATAAAGTTGCAACTCAGATTCAGAAGAAATTCAAACGAAACTCAAACTGCTTGGATCTCTAATGACACGGATGCGGGCGGCACGGTGGTGCAGTGGTCAGCACTGTCGCCTCACAGCAAGAAGGTGCCGGGTTTGGGTCCTGGCTCGGGCACAGGATCTTTCTGTGTGAGTCTCCATGTTCTCCCTGTGTGGGTTCTCTCTGGTACTCCAGCTTCCTCCCACAGTCCAAAGACATCAGGAGAGGACGAGGCTGATTGATACTCTAAATTGACTGTAGGTGTGACTGTGAGTGTGAATGGTTGTCTGTCTATATTTGTTGGCCCTGCGATGGACTGGCGATCTGTCCAGGGGGAACCCCGCCTCTCGCCAGAAAGCTACTCAGATAAGCTCCAGCCCCCCCCCCCCCCCCCCGCAACCCTTATCAGGATAAGCGGAAGAAAATGGATGGATGACATAGATGCAGTAGAGCGTATAGATGGAGACAGACAAACCTGATTACCTCCAATGACAACGATAAAAATACAAGAGCTGTGGATTTTTGTGTTTTATAGTCTAATAAGTGCAGTCCCACTGCTCTTTTTAACAATACAGATTGTCAAATAAAGCCTGGAATTTTAACGAGTCTGAAATCTCTCCTCTCAAATGCTTTACACTTTATTAAAATCTGGATGTCTGCTAATCCCTCCAGTCAACCACAAGTAAAAGTGGGATCCATATCAATGTTCCTGACAATCTACATACAGATAACATATCCACACTCATCCCTCTTTCACATTAATTTTGTTGGACACTTACAGCTGGCAAGCATGTTTTAATATGCCCAGCTTTCATCCTTTTATGCGTCGTCTGAAGGTATTCACTTGGCAGGATATCTGAGCTGCCACAGCGGGATTCATTGAATTGGAGTTTTTCTTGATTGCATTAATATTTCAAGCTCGGAAACAGAACATGCAACTGAGTTTCCTGGCTATCTTAAGTTTTACATTTGAATAGCAGTCAATTATATAATATCATCACAGATGGTATCTGACAGTGCTTTATAACTAGAAGTCACAGAAACCTTGATTTATGGCAGCAGTTTTCATGTGTCCAGTTTGATAAACATTCTGACCTGTGTATCAGATGAATCAATGACAGAAAAAAAGAAATGTATTAAGTCTATGAGTCGAAAGATTCTATGGCAGACAGAAAAAGACCCACAAATAATCCATACGTCACTCCAGAACATTACAGCCACATGCATTTGATGCTTTTAATAAAGCAGATTCAGAAATGAGAAAGTGAACGGCAGGTGTTATCAAATTGTTTGGTGAGAGGTCATGAAGCTCGTGATTTAATGCAACATTAAGAGTCATTTATAATTGTAAGTGTTGTCTACATGGAGCCTACATTTTAGCTCTAACATGTACCCTACATCATGAAGTGCAACAATAGACACATGTGCTGGAGCACCTGGGTCACACTACAAAAAGTCAGATCTTTGGTAAGCGGGAGGGCTTCCATGGCACTGTTTGGAATTATTTGTGTGTGCTTCCAATAATGGTGACTGAAAGAGAAAATCATTTTTGAGTTCAAGCAAATACATTTTGAGCAATATTTTAAGATTTATGCAGTTCATGCGGCACAGAGGAAAACTCAGGTAACCAGAGGAGGCGAGGACGTGAAAATGGGCCTATGGAGTTCCTGTAGGAGGAAATGTTATGCGATGATGTGGACCAGGTAGAAGTCGCACAGTTACATTTCTAGGGTGGTTCATGGGCAGCTACGGGTACCTGTGCTGCAGACAAAGAGTACATGTTGGCCTTTAGATGGCATGCACCCTAAATATGACAAATTACTATTAAGAAGCCAGATTTTCCTCTGACAGAATTATCTGACCTTTGCCACTGTGATACTGAAGATGTGATTAAAGCCTCAAATTATCTTCCTGTCTTATTTAAATTCTGTGGAGAAAGACTGAGGTCAGTTTGGACAGACACGATTTGGAAGCAGTGATTGAAACATTTTAAGGACATATAGGCTGTGGTTGTTAGTTCCCTGAGCAAAATACAGTCAATGGACAGAGCATCAAAATTCTGGATAGTCTGTCTTCACTTACTATAGACACTATCTCTGGTGTTTCTGCACATTTTTATTAGTTTCTAAAAAAAAAAAAAGCAGCAAGGACACTTAGATCTGCACACTTCGTCTGGTCTTGTGTCTGTTTTAACAAACACGCCTCTTGAAATCCAAAATCTTCAAGTAGCCTTCATTCTGTCAGATATTCCCAATCCTATTTTAGATCTACTTCTATGATGGTGTGTGCACATTTCGCAGCCAGTCTAACACCACAGAGACATCCTCCGCCTGGGTCGATGGATAATGGATAGAACTAAGAGCTGAACGAGGTGAGTGGGGTGGTCTTTTGAGGATTAGGAGATTATAATAGCTGGCAGCAGCTAGCCAGTTGGTTGGTAGCCTCATGTTCTCTAAAATGAGAGGGTTTTTGATGAGGTCTCACAATCCCTAACTACATTGTGGTGCTTTGGAGTGAGCAGCTGATAGAAACTCCCTCATATGGGATTCATCTCCACCTCTGGTGACTTGACGCCTAAAAGTTCACTATAATTGACAACCACGACTGATGTGAATAGGAGGAACAAACTACCACTTATGAGTCACTCTACATGTCCAAACAAGTATAACAGACATGAAGACTGGGCACAGTTGGTGTGTGTGTGTGTGTGTGTGTGTGTGTGTGTTGGTCATTTGAATATGATTTCAAGCACTTTATTTCTGTTCAACAAGAAGAGATAACTATTTGAAAATGTTCATAATGATTAACTATGGTGGCACGGGCTCTGGACTGTGACCGGCAGAGAAAATCAAAAGCTTTATCAGCTACTTCTGTCATAAAGAACCATAGCAGGAGCTTTAAAAGCTCTGTGTCAGGACGGCTCCCCACAGAACAGCAGTATATACTCACTGAGGAAGGGAAAGAAAGAATCAATCAATAATATAATGGTGTGCTATGCGATCAGGCATATCATTGCCTGGAAAGCCATTCAACATCTTAATCACAAGTGTTGAGTTGGTCAGGTGATTTTGGGTGAACAAACTTAACTGAATCACTTCCTGAAATGATCGGTTCATTTCTCTGTTACAGCTAAATGGAACGGATCCATCAAACTTAGACCCTCTTGATCTTTCTATACAATTGGAAACTCATTCAGACAAAAAATAAAACTGCCCTTTCCATGTCACAGCCCATTAGAGATTTCTGTGGTTTTAATTTATGCCTCTGTGCCGGTGAAAGCTTCAGGCTGGAGGCATTATGTTGTGAGTAATCCATCCATCCATCCCATTCTTGTTAACGCTATTTCTCTGGAATGCCTTGATGGAATTTTTTTTCTAGTTTAGCTCATATGTCCTGTGTGATTGATAGTTGGATTGAATAAAGGTCAAAGGTTGAGGTCACTGGGATACAGCATGATGATGGACCTTTGGGTTTTGTGTACTTTTACTTTTTTTTCTTACTTCCAAGTTCTTTCAGTACGGTCAGATAACCTTGATTTGTCTGTGTAATATTTCCCTTGTCTGCTTAAGTTCCATGCTGTTTTATTTTAAATTGTACTAATTTGTGTGTTTTATGTTGCTTTACTTCATGCATTGTGTTTTGACCTGATTGTCATCAATTGATCAGTTTTTGCCTGTGCTGCCCTGTTCCCTAATCCAATCAGTTCCTTGCATGCCTTGTGCCTGTCCATGCTCTCTCATCAACTCTGTATGATTTCCTTTCCATTGTGCATTTTTCTAGTCATCAGATTATCTATTCTGTTCAGTCTCATCAGTTTATCTCTTCCATCTAGTCAACTGCTTTGCCAGTAACTCTTAAGATTTGCACTCTGCTCCTGAGTCTTTGTTTTTTCTGCTTGTTTGTCAAATATCAAATTGAGATGCACAGAAAGCCAGATTAACCATCGACCAGACGAGAAGCAGCGTTATCACTCATTTGGAGTTGTGTTTCTGTCACCAAATGAATATGAATCCTGTAAATCCAATATCAAGTTTCCTTCAGCTCTTGTCATTGATACCACTATTTGATTAAAGTTTAGGAAGTCAATCACCTCTGAGCCATAAGACTGTACCAGCTAATAATGATCAGCCAACACACACACACACACACACACACACACACACACACACACACACACACACACACACACACACAATGACTGCATTGGCCTCCTTTTCATCTCTAAAACCTTGCACTGGTTGCTGAATACATCATGGACAACGGTCCTTCTGCAGTACACTTCCTTTAAGCATGACTACCAGATTAGAGCCCTTCAAATAACAAGATATTAAAACTAATATTAAAGAACAAATATCAGTTTACATATCACCATTTTTTTCTGTCTACAAATATTGGTTTGATATTTGGACAATAAACAGAAGCATTTCTCATGACCACTTCTTTAAGTGTACAAGGATTATTATTATGTGGGCTGCACGGTGGTGCAGTGGTCAGCGCTGTCGCCTCACAGCAAGAAGGTTCCAGGTTCGAGCCCTGGCTCCAGCACAGCATCTTTCTGTGTGGAGTCTGCATGTTCTCCCTGTTCCTGTGTGGGTTCTCTCTGGTACTCCAGCTTCCTCCCACAGTCCAAAGACATCAAGAGGGGACGAGGCTGATTGATACTCTAAATTGACCGTAGGTGTGACTGTGAGTGTGAATGGTTGTCTGTCTCTATGTGTTGGCCCTGGTGACCTGTCCAGGGTGAACCCCACCTCTCGCCAGAAAGCCACTGGGATAGGCTCCACCCCCCCGTGACCCTTAACAGGATAAGCAGTAGAAAATGGATGGATGGATTGTTATCAAACTAGTCACTGGATAATTGAAAATTAATTTCAATTAATTTCAACTTTCATTATCTAAAGTTTAAAAGAATAAATACAGAAACCTGCATAATATTTCAGCCACATCAGTCGTAAATATTTGTAATTTTTTTTGTGCGTGCTTACAGTGCATCCCATTTCAATACTTAAATTCACATGGTTATGTTCAATGATATATTAATGGCGGTCAATGATATTCTGAGAAATAGCCTAAAAAAAATAACTCATCCAATCATTTTTCATGCCATTCTCTTACTTCAGCTCTTACCTAACTCACTGGTGAACTGCTGGCTTGTGGCTTCCATGTCTTCTAGTTCCCCATCCACTTTTTCTGAGGGTGGTCTATGCGACCTTGCTGCTGTCCTGTACATGTGTGGCTCCATCTCTCCATTCTGGAGTCCATTGTGAGGATCCCTCAAAGGGGCAACAAAGCGAGGCGCTCCAAGTGGGGGGGTTTTATATGTCATGGCTTTGCTCATTCTCTCCCCTAGAGCGTGTTTCCCTGGTCCTACGCCCACCTTCCTCTGCTTCTGAGCGGGTCCTGACGCTCCACCTCCGATCCCGAGAGCAGCTCCTACTCTGACCCCTACAGCGGCGCCGCAACCACTTTTCTTCTTTCGGGCTTCAGAGCGAATTCTGGATTTTTCTGTGGCAGACGGGTGGCTGGTGATGAGTGTCCCACCACGATTTTTGGGAATTTTAGGTTGTTTGTGTGAGTGAAGTCGTAAGCTGTTGAACTGGTCAATGAACTCCTCGCAGTGCAATAGGTGGTGCTCTGGCTCCCAAGTGTCCTCTTTGCTGCCGTAGCCCTTCCACCTGATCAGGTACTCCCATTTACCCTTCTTGTTCCGCCTCTTGTCCACAATCCGCTCTACCTGAATGCAGCAAAAACAGAGACTATTACTTTTTTTTTTTAAACAACTAAAATCATTTGTGAAATTGAAACAGTCATTCTGAGAGATGGACACTGTAATACAATCCAATACAGCCATGAAGTCTACTTTCACAAAGCTTAAATGTGCTGCAACTAATTGCTCATTTATTTTATGACAATTATAGAAAGGAAATATTGGCTTAATGTTTATTTTCAAGGTTGTAGTGGATAGTGATGTTTAGCAGAGTGTATCACTTTGAAAGGTATATCAAATAATCCGTTCCTCATGCATAAGAAAGGTGATATTAGACACAGCTCTCAATAAAATATCGTCCAGCAGAATATTTGGCTTGTCTTTTATGTGTTGGAATAATTCTACATGGAATTAGCTGACAAATGATATCATATAACAATTATTTACAATATACTTATAGAAGACTAAACAAAGGCTCACAAATCAAATATTTTGGGGGGAAAATTAACTTAAAAATATACAGATAACCGAATTATCCAATGAGTGAGTTTCAATTGTGAAAAGGTACATTTGGTGACACATGTTAGGTTTAAGATAAGGGCAAATTCCTGGTAAGAAGAAGATAAGAGCCCAGAGTGGACATGAGATGAGCTGCAAACTGCTATCATGAAGAAACCTGAAACTTTAGTTGTTTGTTCAGACAGCTGAAGCCCCAAAACATGGGAAAATGTAAATTAGTGACAAAGAAAACAGTTATGTTAGTGAAAAAAATCCTTAGCAAAAACTCACATTAGTATGAGAGTAACCAATCTCTTAATCTATAAAACATAAAAAAGTTGCATTGATAAGACGGGGGTCTTCAAATACCCCCCCCCCCCCCACACACACACACACATACACACACAACCACCCTTACTCTTAGTTTACAAGCTTATATTTGTAATGTTCTTCTATGCCTCTGGGCTCATTATTGATATCTGAGCCCAGTGATGCTCATTTGAGCCACAGTTGCCTAATAATGTTATTTTACACAACTTCAGAATACATTCAATTCATGTTTAAAAAGCCAGTGATAAGATATATATTAGTTTCTATCTGAAAAACATTAAAATAACCCAAAACTACTGAATGTCTGACCTATCTCTTGAACTGAATCACACATTTATGCTTCTCTGCAGGATATCCCTTTTGATAGCTACAGTAATTTAATATTTCACCTTCATCAGCTAAGCCTCCCTGGAAGTATTTAAAGACCCCCAGGGGAGGCCTGCCTCACACTTTGAAAACCATCTGATATGAGTGTATACGTTATTTTTAGTATTTTGGTTTTGAAAATAAGAAGTGTCCCACAAACCTCAGAGACGCTATATACTCTTAAAAGGGGTATGACAGGTTAATCAATGAACTTCAAAAGAAAGGGGTGTGATTTGAAGCTTCAGATTCGGTTTGTTTACAATCAAGTTGATTCACAGTTCTTAAAGCACTGATTACCGTGCCATTTCTGTGCAAATATATGTTTCTCAGTTTGATGAAGCACTGGCATCCTTCTTTTACAGAGCTGCATATTTAGCCATTTTAAGCTCAGACTAAAATGCCAGTGAAACATTGAAGTGGACAGAAAGTAAACTCAGCTGGAGTTTAGACAAATATTTGTGTATTGTGTGGCAATTGCTGCGCTGTATGAGGGCTGGTTAGTATCAGTTAATTCAAATAACCAAATTTGCTGAGCTTACGGTGATGTGACGATGCTCAGATTTAACCTGAATGTTCTAACTTTCCATTTTGCGTGAATTACTCATTGTTCTTAAATGAATACAGACTTCAGCATGAAGAATGATAGCTGAGAGTGAGGGACTAGGAGAAGAAAAACTGAAGACCTTTATAAACCACCTTAATAACTGAGCATCGATAGCAAACAACACAACCATGTATACACAAATCACAAAATACATAAAAACAGAGTGCAGCAAAAACTATACACTTTCAGGACAGTCATTGCAGTAGAATTACAACCATCATGGCATATTTTCAATCACGCTGTTTTCAAAATGGCAGCATGGCTAAGAGGTAGAGTGGCTGTGTGGTAACAGAAGGGTCGTTGGTTTGATCCTCACTTCCCCCGGTGGCCATGTCGAAGTGTCCTTGAGCAAGATACTGAACCCCTGATTGCTCCTGATGGACCTGTGACGGCCTGGTGACCCGTCCAGGGTGAACCCCGCCTCTCATCCAATTCCCGCGACCCTTAGCGGATAAGCGGTATAAAAAAATGGATGGATGTTTTCAGAATGTATTTTTGATTTATCATCAAAGCTTGATTGGTTGACGAAAAAAATACAAATATGTCATGTTAAAGCATATTTTTACTAGTCAAAATAATGAGTTGACTTGTCCTGTCATATAGGGTTGGGTGTTGAGTAAAATTTGTGAAAATTAGATCATGATCCTTGAATGTTTATCATAGTGATCCTGGATGGTAATGAGACGTGTGATGTAAGCAGGCAGGCCATGTAGTCAAGCTCAGCTCGCAATTCACATCAGCTGATTGCCACGTCAGTCAAGCCCATGTCAGCTGACCAAATTCCATTCTTCGTAATCAATTTGGCGCTCTGCTCAAACTGCTCTAGCCTGCCTATGTTTGCTCCTTCTCTGCTTGCTGTTTTGCAACCCACCTCCTCCACAACTCCTCTGCTTGTTGTTCTGTCTTATCAATGTCATTAGTGGTGTCATTGATGCTTGCTCTGTTCTGCAAGGGGTTCTTTGCTGCTGTCTTATTTTCTGCCTCAGGCTTTCCATGTATGCTCATGGAAAGGTAGTGGTGGTGTGGGGTGTGTGTGTGTGTGTGTGTGTGTGTGTGTATGTGTATGAAAGGACAGAGCCATACCGGCAACTATATGCATTACAATAAAGTTTTCTTTGACTCAGAAATCCAGACTGAACTAATTTCCCCCCTGACATTTCAGAGATCGTTTTGTGAGAAATCTTTGCATTTTAGAACTCATTTCATTCATCATGACAAAACACATTCATCAACATAAAAGTGCCACAAAATTTTGTATCGCAATTTGATATACAAAGAGCCACTGTTCTACTCAATATATACTGCCAAGGCTTGTCACTGTTTGTCTTAGGAAATGTTACTGACACGAGGCATTATTTTGAATGTATAACAATAAGCAAAAACAGAACGTCCAAGCTTATATATTGTAACATTTTCCAGGACATTGCAAGTTTTCAATATAGACTGAAGCTTCATTTGGTCTTTGCTGAACAACATGCATGAGACTAAGTTCCATGGTTTAGGGAAGGTTTCTACTAATGGATTAATGCTGCGGCTGTAATGACTGCTCAACGTGTTCTCAGGTGTGCCAAGCACATTAACAGAGTAAACAGTCTCTGATGGGTGAGCCCCAGGGGTGTCACTGAAACGAACAGATGATTTGAATGCTTACAGCCTCGGACAATGTCACACTTGACAGCCCTGCACAGAGACACATGCAGAAAAAAAGGCAGAAAATGAAAGCGAGACCAGAGAGATTTAGAAAACACTTGATGCTCAAGTTTGAGCTGGCAGTGAGTGAGCGGATATGTGGCTCTCCTCCCTCTCAACTACAGACAACGAGCTGCCGTGCCAAGGGATGCGAGATGATGCCAGTGCTGTATTCATCACATATGATTAGGGCTGCATGATGCATCGAATTCCATTCAGACGTCCCTGTGATCTCATATTTATGAGACAGCAGTTCTGTCATGGTTGCATTAGCTGACGGATCCAACGTGACATTAATGTGGATGTTACGGCACATGCACAGGTAGGGAGGGCAGAACATTGAAGTAAATTAATCTACTGTGTGCGGAAGAAAAAAAGAGCTATCTTGTGATTCTGGGTGAAGATAATGATAAAACTCTGAACACAAATGAATGGGATTATCATTTTCAGGAGAATTGGCAGAAAATTTCATTCACTGTTCCCAGAAAATGTATTCAAATGACTTAAGCAGGCCCCCCCCCCCCCCACCTTCCTTCTAGCTTCACCATGACTTTCTGTTGTTTTGTGTTAATGTGACAGCTAAGAATCGTCTCCCTGATCTTTCCGATACAATCATTGGCTACAAATGTGAATTTGTTGCAATGCTTATAACAACAACAACAACAACAATAATAATAATATTACAGAAACACCCCCCAAAAAACAATAAAACCCCCGCTATACTGTCTAATCTTGCCTCATTGTCTCAAGTCAATCATGTCTTGTGGCAGATAATTTTAAAGGACTGGTGAAGGAGGTTGTTATTGTTCTGTATTGTAGAACAAAAATCCCATGAAATGCAAGCTAAATGGCGAGTATAAAATTGGGGGGTTTCAGTTTCACGTTCAAGTCCATCTTGGTTTTTGGAAAATGGAACATAAAGTAGAACACAACTGCAGGCTCAGACTGATCGCAAATAAATGAGACACGATTGGTGGCTTTGACATTTTTGGTGGCTGTGGCACAGAGCATTGAGACATAAGCACACACTTTGACACGTTGACTGTAAAATGGGACTGCAAATGGGAAAATAGAAGGCTCTCTTCAAAAGACCTGAAAATAACCTGTTGTCCCAATTTTTCCTGCATCTTTGGCTGCTTTTTCTTGCTGAAAATGAATCGAGGTGATAGGACATGTGGAGTCAGGTATTACAGCTAAAATATACATAGCAGGTCAGGACGTGATGCGTGATCAGAATGTAGCAATGACTGTTGCGATCAATGATCAATAAAATCAAATGAAGTAGCTACGCTGTTTGTCATGGATGGACCCAGTGTATTTCTGGCAACAGTTCTTCAGAGTTTGCTGGACAAAGGCACAAGTCTACATTCCATCAAAACAATTGTTTATGTGCATTTCTAGGCATCACATTAAAAAAGCTTGATAGAATTTGAAACAACTCCCCTCATTTTTTACGTTCAATTGAGGTGGGTTTTGTTTTAAACAAATGCAAAAACAACAACAACGACAAAAAATGCACAACACTGGCGATGGAAATTTCTAATTCAAGTCAGTTCTGACAGCGTGAACATTTAACAACCATAACTGACCAGTTGTTTGCACCGCCATCGCCTTCAAGGATAACCCCAAACTCTGCCTTCATCTACAGACAGCAGCAACATGTCCAATACTAGCTGGCAGTTAAGAACAACTTGTCCAACCAGACAGCTTTTTTTTACTGGTACTCTGTTAGTTACAGCCATAGCCATGTGTTACGTTGCATGTGCGGCCATCTTCTGGCAGCATTACATAGCCTGTTTTTCTTTTTTTTACTTCAAAACAGCTGATGCAGCTGTACATTTTCCTTTCTGCAAATCCACAGCACATTTAAAATGAGCATGACAATTAACCTGAAACATAACTATGGCTGAAATTGTGCTGAGTGCCAGGTCATAGCTCCCCTGACGTGTGCTGCTGGCTTCAGGGAGAGAGTGCAGGGCTCCGCGGCCATGGCAGAAACAGCAGAAAACATCAGTGAAATGTTTTGTGGTGGTGCCACTTGAGCTACACACTGGTGCAAGCAGTCAGTGAGGCAAAAAGGTCCTGTGGAGACGATGATGTGGGCTTGAGTCTGCTAAAAAAATCGTTGCTTTGCAAAGCAAGATAGAGGCCAGGTTCTCTTCTAGCTTAGCGTCACAAAATATTGTTCAAACAGCCCAATGAACAAATATCCTCGATAAATGACAGTATATCAATAACCTGTGGAGCACTGGTTAGCCAACCAGCTATGCTGAAAATCTAAAAACTTCCACCTAAAATCACAGGGTCCTCTGAAATGAGCCAGATTTAACAGTAAACCAGCAGTTCATGAGGACCAAGCAAAAGAACGTGACCGCATTCTCAGTATTGCTTTCATGTCAGGCCAACACACAAACAGGTATTTCTGCTGGGCATCAAATCTGATGTAAAAATGAACAGGAAGAGGAACCTTTATCCCACCTTCAAATGGCATGATTCATCCTGCTGAAATACAGAGACGTTTTCACTAATGCAATGCAAACCACAGGAACTGTATGTGAGAATGCAAATGTCTTAATTGAGTGGATGAATTTTATTCTGCCAGCTCTCCAGTACAACATCATGTTGAATTGAGTCTGTGTGAATGGACATCGGGTCATTTTGTCAAGGAATTCACAGTCACTAACCAGGCTGGATGATGTATATACAGTATCATGTGACCGAACAAGAAGAATACAAACATCCATGGATGAAGAAGAAGGGTCAGTAATCCAAAATCATATCAAAATGGAGAGATTAGATTCAAGAACTTCAGTATGGGCCGGTACCATGGGCCAGCCATATCAAAATGATCTGACAACGAAAACTCTGACACACCCTTATTTACAGATTAGATTTGTGACCATAGCATGTCACTGCACTACATCTTACACGCTGTATCCAGACACCACAGCTTGGGCCGATCGAGTCTTGGAATTCTTCTACTGTACTCATCAAGTGCAAGAGGTCAAACCCTGACAATACCCACACATGATTCACATGATCCAGACTGTAGTTACCAAACCAGTCAAGGCAGATCACTGCCGCCCAACTTCAGTGTGGTTCTGTTTAGGTTACTTTGTGTTTAAAGGTGTTTCCTCCCCACTGCTGCCAAGTACTCACTCCCAGTGTGTGTTTCGGATAATCAAGAGCGGGGTCTTGACCTGTGCCACATGACGAGTGCCCTCAGAAAACTTCTGGTATGAGCTGGCAGCTTGGCTATGAGGACACAGCTAAATTAGAATTAATTGAAGGAACAACACAAACACATAAACAAGTGGGTGGAAGGGTTGGGACAGGGGTAGGGCAGGGCAATTAATAAAATTAGATTTTTTTATAACAACTTTGGCTTTCAATTGTTCTACAAAAAGATGGCTGAGGTAAAACACATATCATTTGGCATTTTGTGTCGGAGTGATTCTCTTAGTTGTTGTGTTTATGTGTAATAAATCAAGCATATTTCATCGATTATAAAAAATGCACACTTGTATTGGAGCACAAGCTCGAGCCAAGAAGACAGAAAGAGAAATATTAGTCAACAAGGAAGTTACAACCAATTCAGCCCTGACACTATATCAGGGATAAACCTGATATTTCCAAAGACAATTAATAAATCTGGTACATAATTATGTCAACGGTGATCATAATTGTTCTGACTATGCTTTGTGCAAAAGCAAACTTGTGTACTTTTAGATTTATAAAGGCGAATGTTGTGGAGGAACTGTTACCCATGGGTTTTTACAGCTGAGCCATTGTAGTGGTGCTCACGTGCTGGTTTTCCATCAGTTTTGGCTGCTGGTATTTCAAAACGAATCAGCGTGAATCCTACAACATTATGTCACCTAGGGTTGTGTTAGGAAAAACTCTCTAACACCTGTAGATGCCTTGATGTTTTTTGTTAGTTCTGTTCTCAATTACGTCCTCAGCGAAGTGGCGCACAGTGACAAGCAGTAAAACACTGATACCAACTACTCTCCTATACAGCTGATGACCCACGTGAAAGCTGACTGAACCATATCAGAGCTCTGAGCTAGTCAGAGGTCCTCTGGTGAATGTACGCCTCGCAGAAGCACACACAACTAAAGCAAAAGCTATGTTGTATTGATTTTTACCAACATCAAGCAAGAGTCCATCCGTGATGCAGAAAGTTCCAGTATTTCAGAGTACCAACTTCACACTGCTCAAGGATAGTTTAGTGAGATGAGCTGGAACCGAAGGGTCGCTGGTTCTTTCCTCACTCTCTCCGGTGACCATGTCAAAGTGTCCTTGAGCAAGACACTGAGCCTCTAATTGCTCCTGATGGCCCTGCGAGGGACTGGCAACCCATCCAGGGTGACCCCGCCTCTTGCCCAATGTCAGCCTGGATAGGCTCCAGCCCCTCCCACAGCCCTTAACAAACAAGCAGTATAGAAAATGGATGGATGGATGGAGATGAGCGGGTTGTTTTCACAAACACCACATTAGGAGATTGAAAACTGTGCTAATGTCAGCTAAAAAATACAGCTATGAAACACACACACACACACACACACACACACAAATATATTCGGTGAATAAGTGACTTTTGCACGCATGACACAGAAAAAAACCTTGTTCTGACAAGTCTAATGACTAGTGCGGGGGCTGTTTAAGGGGCGGGGCCTTGGGTAATGTGACATCCCAAACCAATCCTGATAATTTCTCTCACTTTGACCTCAGTCACTGTGACTCACATCTAAGTCAGGACAGTAGCCAAAATTTCAGTACCCGTGTCCGTCCCCATGACTGATCCATCCAATCACAACACGGCTTACAGACGGACACAATCCTGACTGTCATCTCACTCACTCTGTCATCTCAGACACAAAACCCTCTGATCACAGATCTGACACTGCGCCTCCTGAGGCCCCGGCGATGGACACGCCAACACTGACGTCAGTCGGATGAACGGTTGTTGAGTTCATGGAGTCACAGACAAACAAAGAATTCTTGGTTTTGAAGTTTCATAAAACAGTGGCAGATGTTGATCGGGTTAGGATGAAGGACATTTTCAGGTTGGAGCTCCTTTAAGGCAGCACGCTCTATCGGATACAGCTGTTATTTCTATGACTATTAGGAATTTAAAGCACAATTCTTTTTTTTTTAACTATGGATATGAGTGGTTAGTGGTGAAAATGGAATCAATGCACAAAATTTCAGACGAGCATTTTAATATCCAGGAATTCCCACTAAGTCACCAGTGACAAATTGATGGCATGTTCGTTCTGATCCAGTTTGTTAGTTTTTTTAAAGGATATTTTGTGATATAAAATGTAATATTTGCAAATGATTCATAAAAGTGATACATTCATAAATAAGGTATCGCATTAATGGGTACCCAGAGAAATCAGGGATACATTTAACAGGTGGTTTAAGAGGTTTTTTTGAGGAACTGTATGCACATCGTTAGGGGGCTAAGGACCCTTAAAGGTCTGATCCTTCGTGACACTGCCAAAAGGTCACAATTAACCACTTCTGAATTACTTTTATTTTATCCTGATTCGAATCTTAAAAGGCACGGCTATGGGAAGATCTTCTTGAGTGGTGTCTTTTTAAACCCGTATTTCTAGCAAAAACATATTATTCAATTACAAAAAAAAAAACAAAACAAAACCATGTCATGTGTGTTCATTTGTCCTGCTCAGACTCCAACCCCCACCCTGCTCTGTGACCACCAACTTAAACATATGACACCATGTCAACATCACAACCACTAATGATAACAAGTGGCTGATTCAGACAATCCGTTGTAGAAACTGGACAACATGCACATTCTGGCTCCGTTTCCAGAGTGATGTTGCGCATGAGGGCAGAGTGACCTTCCGGTTACACATTTGGACAACTTTTTTTTTTTTTTTTTACGCCCAGCACACTCGGAGTTATCATTTAAAATTTCACACTTTTATCCTACAGGAAGCTCGCACGGACTTCCTTGCGTCGCTGCATTAAAATAAACTAAAGTCTCATCTAGAATCCCCTGCTAAACAAACATCAGGAAAGGCTGCGATGAGGAAAATATCTCTTGCGCACCTTCCGAACCATCACTCCGTCTGTAGCTATTCACCATGTCCGTCCGCTCAACGCTGCTGTCACTTTACCACGACTTTCAACTCGAAGACAGACTGAGGAGTTCAGCCCGTCAAATACACATTACCTCCTAGCTACAACCGCCAACAAATAGGTGAAAGAGTGTCAGAAGCGACATAAAGTGTAACGAACCTTGAATTCGCAAAGCTTGAGAAGGGTTAGTTTCGTCTGTTAAAGGGCTTAGGACACCGCTTTCTACATAGGCTACAGCACGCGACGCCCTCCCATGTACTTCCTAATTCCATTATTCGGCAATATTACAGAGCATTTTCCTTGGACATGCTTTTATCCTACCTCGTAAAGGTCTCCTGAAGCCATTCTGGGGTGCGGACTCCGGCGGCGCGGCGTTCTTGCCTGCCCTGTTGGCTTTTTTTGGACCCTACTCTCTCGCTGTTTCGGTGTAAGACCCGATAGACGGGAATTAGCGAGCAGCCTTGTTATTCTGAGCAATCCGCAGTAGCAGATCAGCAGACAGTGTCAATCGAGCCCGGCGCTGTGCGATGGATCGTTCAACACTTGAAACAAACAACCATCCGGGGCGGTGCTGTTTACCAGGACCCAAGTGGGAGACTGAAAATTAGTCCCCGTCAAGCAGCTTGATGCAAGTGCCCTGCTCCTTTCAGCTCTGCTGCAAACCAACTACTCAACTAGAGATGGTGGCTGCCTATGTAGGTGTCTTGTGTTCTCTCTCTCGCTCTCTCTCTCTCTCTCTCTCTCTCTATCACACACACACTCACACACACACCCCAGCTGAAAACGACCCACTCCACCTGTTCACTTTAGAACCGACTTAGCCTAAATTATGAAGAAACATCCTAAACAAATGATTGGCAAGTGAATATGAACTGAAACTGTAAAATATGCAAATATGTGTGCACATATCATCCCCTTGACCTTTGCAAAATATTATTGCATCACTGCTGTCGTTTTTTTTCCCCCATTTTACCACTACCATTAAAATTAATGAATTATCCAAGGAAGCAATGTGCTGACGTGAAAAGAAAGGTTAGAAATGTTTCTCTGATAGATTTATAACACTCATCCTGGTGTACCTCATCGTGTGAGCTCGTCCAATCAGGACACAGGAGGGTGGCTGATGTAGGCTGTTTCAGTGTTACTGTTAAAAGTTTACTTCTCACAGGATTGTGATCGGTTATGCAAGCGGTATTAATGTTGTAAAGCATCCGCGCTTACAGTTTGAAGTGAAACTTTTAGGTGACCATGATGCTTCAGTTGTTTTTTTTTTTCTATGAGAATCTGAAAATCTGACTTATAGGAAACCAACCTAAACACCGATGATGTCATTGTTCTAAACCATTACAATGTGCATTCAACATTTACTGAACATGTAAGTACAGTAACATGTAAGTTGTTTATTGACACTTTAACCTAGTGTGAGTGAAGGAGGGTTCTGTGAATTTGGTTGCTCGTGTGTGTTTAGCAAGTTAAAAAGGTGAGAGCAAATGATCTTGGTGGCCGATATTCATTGAGTCACTCGTCATTTGTTTTGTAGTTCACTTTTCAAGTTCTTCCAAATAGATGTCTTGAATGTGCTCATTTAAGACAGTAGTATTATTATTTGAAACTGTGGGTGAGAATGTGTTGCTATGCCACTGGGTGTCCAATAGGAGAGATGGAAGATGATGGAACAATAAGAGAAAACTGGAAACTTAACCTAGGAAGAGGAAAACAAGCCAGGTTGTCAGAGGAGGCAAGGAAGAATGAACCTCAATCCCCCCCTGATGCTACAATAATATAAAAATCATATCAATCCACAAATTGTTTGTGTAGGTTACAGTGGACTTTTATACATCAAATTGAAGATTATGATGACCAAATTCCAAGTGTCAAACATAATATTTGAGCTCTGGTCACAGTGTGTTGTTTTTTTAATGAATGGGTCCCCACATTTAAAAAAAAAACAGGGCTCACATGGATGTGCTGGTGTATGCATGTGCAGCAATTGTACACGCACATCACAAGCTGCGATTTAACAACACAATGTACCTATTGTGACATATCTTTTTTTTTCAAGGTTGGCCTGTCTCTTTGTTACGGATTGTGGTAGAAAAGGTTAACAATAGCAGACCAGAGTGGATCCAGAATTTCAGATTTGATCCAAATTAGTGATTAATGGTTTTCACAGTACGTTTTCCTTTGACGTGATGCATTTGAATGTATCAAACCTCTATAGTTTTTTTCCTCTTCTTTCTTTTTCAAAAAATATGGCACTTTCTCTAACAAAGATATAAATACTTATTACACAATGATTCTGCATCCTTGTTGCAGGTTTGCCATAATAAGCTAAATATAATATGACAGAGAAAGAAATGTGATTGACGACAGTGGTTTGTCATTTTTGAGATTTAGTTCAAGTCTTGTTCGGGGCTTGTTTAAAATCTGACAGTCGGTCCTTGCTCATCGCTCAGTTGTCCTGCTCGTGCAGCAGCTGGGAAACGGTTGCTTATAGACTGAAGGATGACCACACCAGGAACTGGAGTTTGTTCATTTATTCTGCAAAGACAGCACAGCTGAACCGGAACTCAAGAAAAGAACCAATATAAAACGTAAAAAAAAAAAAAATTGGATTCTTTTGAATAATATTAGATATGCCAAGATTTGAGAATCTTCACCTTAATTAAGTAGAAAAGTAAATAAATAATAACAACAACAAATGACTTGGCTACACTTGCAGCCATCATGGTAGCAGGCATGCAGCAGAGGACACAATGACCAGCACTGAGTGGGTGTGTGCAGTTTTGAGAAGAACAGGAAAGTTTGATTTATGTCAGTTAGTTCCGCAGGCCTGATCCAGTATGTATTGGAGACTATAAATAGTTGCTCAAAGTGATTTGTCTGTTCATTTTTGCCAAGCGCTAATCCATATGATACAGTGTGGCATTGTTTTGATGACAGCAGAAGCAGGTTTTCTCTAATCCTGGGAACATCTTGACTAGTTTATTACGATTGCTGAAGTGTGTGAGTGTGTGTTTTGTTTTTTTTTCACATTATTACCAATGCATGCATTAGGCATGGAGGAGCTTTTGTTTCTTAGAGGTAGTGGTGCAGAGCGCTGTGATGATTAAGGCACTTGAATATGCACAACCTGTTCCATCTCAGCTCATGCTGGTACTGTGCCCTGGAATAAATGTGATACCCAATAAACTAATTTGTAAATGTTGTGAAAGCCCAATAAATGGGCAAGAAATCTGGCAGTGCCAACTCCCCATCTGCCATTTGTTTATCTAGACGTGATGTAATAATTCTCTGGATTGATTAATTCCAGATCGCATATGAAATGCATTTGTCTAATTCTCAACAAGAAGATTTTGTAATAAAAAGAGGTATTGTTTGAAAGAAGAACAAAAATTGAGTCAAGATGTTCATCTTGAGTTTTTTCCACGAGCTAAAGAGATAGAGGGATGGAGGATCAAGGCTTCAGATCTTGCTTGGCCTCCTCCAGTAACCTGAATAAATCTTTATTTTTCTGTGTTGCAGACCCCCAGGTAGCATCAGGAGCTATTTTGAATGGAAAGCGGTCCGACTCCAAGAGTTCAGTTGTGTATGAGTGTTGACTGGAAATATGAAGTTCTTTGAAAGGTTGAATATGTCACCTGAAATTTTTCCAAAACTGGTTATTTTATTTCAAGCCTTAGGGATACAAATGTCGGCATGATTTAAATTTTCCACTTCGAGATAACTTGAGAGTTTGACACAAATTCCTCCCAAAGCTTTCGAGTAGTTCTACGTCTTGTAATGTATCTGCATAAAAAAAAAACAAAAGAAAAAGAGAGGAAGATTTATGAAGAGGAAAAAGCAGGTTTTTGTTTGGGCACATTAAATTTTTTTTATTAGAAAACTGCAGTGGGCTAAATAATGCATAAACAAATTCATTAATAAATGTAATGGCATCATTAATCAAAATACATTGTCAAAAAACGTGTTTGATATTGTCAGTTATGTTATGAACAATTATTCATGTGCGATCTTATGAATGTCCAGCAACACCAGTGATTCGTGTGCCTGTGCAACAGCCAGCGGCTACCACACTTAAAAAGGACATGCAAGCAACAGACGCTAGCAACAGATGCTAGCACATTAACTCTTGCAATGAGAACCTCAAGTTAAACTCAGGACATTCATTTTTGTCTTAGAGGAAAATGCAATATTTCAGCACAGTTTTGACAATGCTGTGGTTCAGATCTGGTGAGGTTTAGGCACTGAAAATACTTGGCAGGGGGAAGGGAAAGATCATGGTTTGGGTTAAAATGGAGAAAAGGAAAAAAACAAAACAACAACAACAACTGAGAATGTCCCCATGTTTCCTTAAAAACACCCAGTTCTGTTGCCAGAAACACGGCTGCAAATGTACCGATGTCTGGCTCCTGACTCTCAATTACATGGATTGTACTGCATCACTGTGTGTAGCTGTAACTTCGCACAGTGGGTGAGAGCAGCCTGAGCATGCCCCTGTGGACGAGTATCTGTTGGACAGCACTCAAACACTAAATTTCTGAATATGCCATGGTCCAGCATCTTTCTTGAGGCCAATCATAACACCCCCCCCCCCCCACACACACACACACACTGCCAGAGGGGGCAACCTCTCAAATACCTCTCTCACAGGTGTACTTTAACATTCCATTGACAACTGTGAAACTAAATGATATATTTGATGCTTGACATAATCTAAACTTAAGTTAAGTTCAGGTGAAAATATGAAATGTCTATCTTAGTTTGTTAGTCAGTTAATCTGTGAGCGGCTCAATTAGTCCCCAATGCTCCTGTTACTACAAGGACCACTTTGGACTTCATCCTTCACATCCAGACATTCCTTCAGCCCCTGGTACTTTTTGATTCTCTGGTGCTCATTCTAGTTGATGTTACTGTCAAGAAGGATAGATGCATCAGTCACGAGCACCCCCTTTCTGCTCCTTGTCAGCCACCACTATGTCTGGTTGATTAACCAACAGCTGCTTGTCGGTGTGGAGCTCAAAGTCTAATGTGATCTTACAGTATGGGTCTGTTGTTCTCAACTCGTTTCAGGACCTCTTGGGGACTTTTAAACCATCCTGAACAAACATGTTCCTGTGCACCGTCCTGGCTACTTGATTATGCCTCTCAGTGTATGCGCCTTGCATCCCGCTACTATGTGCTGGTCTGTCTCAGTCTGCACTTTAGATCCTGTCTGCTGTCTGGCAGACCCCTACCTCTGTTGATCTGGTGCTTAGGCACTGTTCTTGTGCTGCTGTGACCAGAACCTCTGTGCTGTCTTTCAGGCCTCGCAGGATTTTTAATGGCACCCAGCCACTTCCTCTGTCTGGAGATGATACATCCTATGGAAGGGCTTGGTCTCCCGTGATATTTCCTCTTCCTCTTCATGTTCGCCATCTGAGGTTGCTCCTTTTATAAGTTCAGTTTATGTTGATAATGTGGAGGCATGACAACTCTGCAGCATCACATGCAAGTTTCATTTTTAATTGTATTATTCAGCCCTTAACAAATATTATGCCTAAATGCAATTTAAAAAAAGCAGTCAATACATTTATTATACTTTTAGTTTAACTCTTATTCAGTCATCATGCACACACTAAAGATCATAAAAGTCCTGTCCTACACTATTCACTCAAGCGACTCTCCAGAAATCAGAAGTGAAAATGTTGGACAGACCTGGCAGCCAATCACCCCCTGCCAGCTGTTATTGTGCGCTGTCGCCACCAACCACAGCTGCAGACGAAGATAGGAGGAACTATTTAAACAGTTTACCTGTCGACCCCGCTGCAACACACCTGCTCCGGCTGCTGTCAACCACATCTGGAACACTTCAGATCGCTGCTGGTTTAAGTCATTGAGCCGTAACAACGAAAGGACTTCTCATTTATTCGCCGAGGGATTTGGATTACTGCATTAACTGGATTTGAGCTGGCCATCACGCCGGGGTTTTAAGATAAGTGTTCCGCCTTCCTAAGCTAAGTGTTTGTGCTGGGCTGCTTGGTCTTTTCAGCTCCTCTCCGTTTTCTTTTGTTTTTTGTTTTACCTTCTTCTTCTCCTGTAACCCGGAGGTCTGCTAACTGCTTGTTCTGCACAGCTGCTCTGATAAAGCTTTGAGCAACTCAGTTAGCTTTGTTGCTACGGCTAGCATAATTTACTGGCTCCTGTGTGGGTAATATACACCCCTGTTTGTTATTATTCTGCTTATTTTTTTTCGGGAGGGCTTTCATTTACACCACATGTGTATTAATTAGTGCTTAATTAAATTCAGGTTATTTTGTTGTTGGAGGTATTTCTTTTGGCGTCTACTGCCTTGCTGCTTTTAATCTGTGCTCCCAGCAGGCTGAGATAGTTGCATTTTGCGTGTTTTTTTTTTTTTTTTTTAAAGTTGTTGTTGTTGGGTTTCTGTTTGCTCATGTTATTTAAATGTTAATTAGTGAGACTAGCAATCAAGATTTTAAAGGGATTTTTGAAAAAATCTATGTATGAATATTCAGTCATTCCCTCAAGCTGATGGAAGGTCAGATGGAGTTGTTGTTCGTCCATAAAACACAGCTGAGCTTCACATGAAAGTGTTGCAGTCATTGAAATGGAAGGTGACCAACAAACTATCAAACCCTCCATACTGCTTGACCAAAGAAAGGCGGGTATCCTGAAGCCTTGATACGCCAAGCTTTTTTTTGAAACGCCACCATGTTTTCAACCTTAATTTTGCTTGTATCATAGCTGAATTTGAACCAGGTGACTGCTGGTCTCTTTCTGCAGCACTACGTCTTTACTGCCTATGCTGTTCAAATTTTATTTATATTTTCATGTCACTTGCTATTTTCTCCAGGGGACAGGGAATAATGTTCCAATAGTGACAACTTTGTCAAAAGTAACCGCAATAGAAGCCCCCTGAACTAAGGTATTAATTGTTAAGTAGCCCTAATAATTTATTGTCAGGAGTCTCCTTGCCTGAAATAAAATCATTCACACATGTAACCTTCAAAATAACCCAGGACAATATTCTCTTTGACGATAAAAATGGTAAAAATTCATATCCAAGCAGTAAGCTGTTTTAGAAAATCTTTTTTTGGGGTGGGGGGGTAACTAAAATATAATAAAACCTCTCAGCCTACGTAATCTTTTTTTGCTCAGATGATCGGTGTTTTATAATATTCCAAAGTTTTTAAGGTTTTTTCCTGACATCGGCACTCAAACCCTGCATTAAAATTGCCAAGGACTCCTTTATGTAGGAAAGCAATGATGATTACACATCTCGCATTCAGAAATGTTCCTTTAATAGAAGAAAAGAATCCAATGTGAATGTAAAAGCTAATATTTCTCTCTTGACATCTTCCCAGTTGGAAAAGTGCAGCTCCCGAGCCTCAAGCAGTCCATTTTACATGCCTCGCTGTCACTGTACTTGGCTCTTCTGCAGCTGCTTTCCTCTCAGGTTGACTGGACTGGTGGGTATCTGGATGCGTGTGGTTTACCTTCATGTTGCTAACGTTCTCTGAAAGCTCTGGGAAAAGCAGAAGTTGAATTCCACCGTCCACATCTCATTGATGACTGGGTTCACTTTGCTTTTTGAATACACAGTGGTTCCCGTCTCCTCATATCATTCTTCCCCTCTTTTTTTTTTTTTTTTTTTTGCGACCTCCACGCCTCATCCACATGCTGTTCCTGACTTTCCTTCTAAAACCCAACACTAGACAATTAAACCTAACTAACCCCATGATAGGCCATGTGCCTTGTGCTAATTTGGTCAGAAGTTAGTGTACTGAAACCATCTTTACTGGGGTTTGGAAACCTTGGCTTAGGTTGTGTGGCTTTTAAGAGAGTACTGCAACATACTGCTGTACGTGGTTTATAGACTGTTGCCAATGAAAACATTATTGGAAGTTCATTCTATCAATCATCCTGACAAACTCAGCCTCCACTCCAGCCATTAGCAACACTGTGAATCGTAGTCGTCCAGTGCTTTAAGTAAATCACGTATCCATTTTTGTTTCATTGAGACAACATTAAAATGTTAATTATTTGATTTGACACGACAAGGATTGTCGACCTTTTGACAACCAATTTAACTACAACTTTACTTAAAATAAACACTACTTCTGGGCTCAGAGCAAACGTGGTCTATCTTTCGGTCAACACATCAAGATGTCACTGTTCTAGTTAGTAAAAGAATGCTGCCCTTCTTGTTTCTGTAGTCCGGAACTTTTTTTTTTTCCATCCCTACCATTATCCAGTTCTTGTTGGAGGAAATCTTGTTTCACAATTTGTGTTCAATCATTTATGTATTGCTACCTCATACCACCAGGTAGCACTGTTGTAAAGCAGGTACAATTTGAGATGTTGTGCACGGAGGGCAGGAAGAAGTCAAAATGGCTACTACTGAATGTACAACATGATGCGGCTATGCCGTTTGTACCTTCCAGCTTTTTGCCAGTGACCTCGGTTTGCTAAGGTGCTCAGCATTCTTTTATCAATGAGCCAGGTTACAACTTTAAAAACAAATCAAGATTTTTCATCCCGTCAGCAAAGCTTGGTGAATTTGAGATCCCTCAATGTAATTGCCATGGAGGGTGCAACCCATCCATGAAATGGCTGGGATCCCTTTAGTGAGCCAGCATGATTCTGATTGATCAGTGACTGACTGAGATGAGAGTCAGGATGATGCACTGAGATGAGAGGCAGAATTGCTGAGATGAGTGTGTGGATGAATGACTGAGATGATAGTTGAATGATAGATGGACCACGATGGCAGTCAGGAAGATGGACTGTCAGTCAGTTTATGGCTTGAGCTGAGAGTTGGCTCAGATTACTGTCGGTATGTAGTCTGGATGGGCAGAATGACTGTCAGGTGAGTTATTTGACAGGCCGGATATGGTGTGAAATAAGAGTCAGAATGACTGAGCTGGTAGTCAGGACAATAGACTGAGCTGGTAGTCAGGACAATAGACTGAGCTGGTAGTCAGGACGATGGACGAATGAGTCAGAATGACTGAGATGACATCAGGGTGACAGACTGATTGCTGCTCCATGACAGTAATATCATTTCAGTTTTGCTGAGATGTTTGTTTTGATGGTACAACTAAATTTAATTAATCTGCTGTTAGCTTGTGTGTGTGTGTGTGTGTGTGTGTGTGTGTGTGTATTCACACATTTACAAAATGCACTTTTTTGGAAAACAAACAAACAAACAAACAAAACTCTCATCAAAGAAAATTCTAGCCCAGCTTAAACAGAAAACCAAGCCCCTACTTAGGATTCATTTAAAGCGGCGCTTATTGGAACATGGGTGCAGAGTTGTTATACGTATCTATTGTGTTTGTCTGAAAGCCTGACAGAGGGGCTACGATAAGGGGCCGGAGCTGTTGTTGTTTGTGCTGAAAGTGTGTCTGTAAGCACTGATAGCAGTTAACCTACGACTGGGTGTAACTGGGCAGGTTATTTGTCTGTAATGAATTACAACATGAAAACTAGGCAGACACAACAAATTGTCATGTCTCAATCTTCTGAGGCGCCACCTGATACGAAGCATCAACACTTGTTAAAGCTTTTTTTTGTTGTTGTTGTTGTTTTTTTCCTTCTTTGCCTGTAACGTAGCACTGCCTCTAGCAGTTTGCATTTTCTTAGAAAGGCATCATAAATCTAAGTTCAGTGTAAATACGTGCTGTTGAGATGTGACTGAGTTTCCTGTTGGTTGGATTCAGTGCAGATTTCCAAGGGTTTTGAAAATCAAACTTTTTTTCAGTAACTCTTTTGAGGCTTTGTCTGAAAATAACTTTTGCCGAATTTGAGAAGATTGCAGAGGTTGTGGCCTTTTGTAAACTTTTGCTGTTTATTTTTTTTCTTCATTCTATTTCACACTGGAAATTGTCTGATCTTGGTCTCATTGATGTAATCCAATGTTTCCTCATTTTTGAAAATCAGATTTATGATTAAAAGTGTTTTGTTTAATTGTACTTTTGAATATAACCCATTAGTGGCTCGAGACAAGGAATCCCTAAGGGGTGTGTGTATGTGTGAGAGAGAGGATCTGGTAACACTGTAAAGAGCTGGTGGGGTGGAAAGGTGCTATAATTTGAGTGTACCGTTTGTGTGCTTGCGGCACAGAAATGAGAGTCTCGGGGGACAGACCCTAATCTGCCTCAGACCTGGTGGTTTCATTTCTGCAGATCTGAGGAAGTGCAATGTGGAGTTTGAAACACTTTGAACGAGAAGATCTTGACAAAACAATGAGAGACTACTTTGAGGCTGGGGACTTGATGACTCATTAACAACCTCAGCACACTCCAAAGACGGCTGAACCACAAGCTGCTGCAAGAATACCTACCCACGCCATGGCACGTGTGACGTCAGGAATAATTAAAGGTATCCAGCATCCTGACCGTCATCTCAGTCCCCATGGTCAAAGCTGGTTCACCACTTGGTACTAATTTTACTTTACTAGATAAGTCCCAGCCTGCATGCTGTCTCACCTCATATTACATTGCTTCCATTCTCATCTACAACATGTACAGTAGCACCACAGGCAAGCGTTGCACTTCCCTCTCACTCTTGTGTACATGTCATAACACAGTTTGTCCTGCAGGTAGTGCCATATGCTTACTTACATGGAGTGGAGAACCAGAAAACCATACCAGAAAACGCCAGTATTTAACCTGTGTTTTTTTTGGGTGAGGTTTTATAATCTGAATTCGTTGAATGTGTAAAATGCAAGCACGTACATTCATAAACAACCTCATTGCACATGAGTGAATGTAAAATATGGTTGAGATTTCAGGAGTTGGGACATTCCCTCAAAATGCTGCTGCTCAGATGTGGTGATGTGTTCTTATCACATGGTCTCAGCACCTCAGACAGGGCAGGTTTGGTTCACTCATCAAGTTTTAGTCACTTTACACCTGTTGACAGGCCAAGTGGGAGTCTTAACTGTTACATTCTGCGTCAGACTTTGCTTACATTGAAATTTGTTTTGTGAGGATTCTTTATTTGCTACGAAAAAATGACACCTTAGTCATATCCTGAGTGGAAGCACTGATATGACCTACGCTGTCATGTGATGGGTGTCAGCCTTGACATCTGTATACCATTTCAATCCGAGGGGAGAAAAAAAAAAAAAGGATGTATGAAAAATACTAACTCTTTTAACAACTTGTCCATTTGAAGCTGATGGAATGAAACAGCACATTGAGAACCATGCGAGCTGTAACAATTAATGGAACGAATGGAAATTAATGGGCAACTATATTTTTCAAGCAAAAAAGCCAAACATTTTCTGGTTCCAAACTCTTAAAGTGTGTGTGTGTGTGTGAGTGATCACTTGGGGTCATGGAAAGTTCTGATGAATATTTTTCATTTTCTTGACTAAACACTGAAAACAATTTTTGTTGTTCTGTAAAAGACATTTATAGCAGTTCTACACTCCCAAAAAAGCTGTTTTGTGTTTTACACAGACGGGGCCTGCAGCACCGTGTCCTGACTTGACCCCTGTGATGATGAACAGGAGACCCACATTACACAGAGCAGGATGACTCCTCTTCCTGTGATTGGATGCGTTTTTGGTGTCATAGTAAAGCCAAACTCTTAAGTAGTACCCCTGTGATTACTGTGCAGTATTTGTTGTATTTTGTTGTCGATTGAAGGATATTTTTTGTTGCTGATGGTGATTTCACGTAACCGATGCGGAACTATGTGATTTTGTAACGTTAGCAGGGATAATAGTCCTTTCATAACTGGTGGGTTGTTGAAGAATTTGCTGTGTCACTCTCTAGTGAACGGTAAGACATGGTTGCCATCTAAACACACGCGTCCCCCTGTGGGGTGAAATGCTGTTACGTCGTTGGGAATTAATCTATCAAACTGCGGTGTTCCTTTTGACGCAGATGATGAACATGATTTGCGCTTTTTACCACACCTCCACAGTTCATCTGGTTTTGCCAATGACCTCTTTCATGTTCAGTTAGCTTTAGTTCTTCATAGATGAGTCATGAGGCGCTGAGTTTACTCTCCACAAATAGTGACGCGTCTGTGTGTGTTTTTCACCATGTTGGATTAGCAAGAACATAATGAAGGATAGATTACCAGAGCTGTGTCGCACGTCCACGTTAAATAGGATGAATCACCTCCCCGTCAAACCACATTTGACTGATACATTTGGTTCTGGTAAATGATCTCAGGTGTCAGGTCATTTCAAACCACATTACCCTTAATCTGCTTTTAAGGGCTGTGACAGATGACAAGAAGTCCCACTAGTAGCTAGGAGACGGGCTGTGAGAAGAGGAGTAAATGAATGGATATTTAGTTAGCATGTTTAGTTTTCCCTTGGACTGATTTGATGAGTATTGATGCCAGAACTCATGTTTGCACGATTTTATGATTTTAACAGTGGGACAACAGGAAAAAATATTTGCCGCACTTGTCCACTTGCATGCAAGAGCTTTTTGTGTTTAAAAAAAAAAAAAAAAAAAAAGTACATCGTTTGGCTCGCTAATATATTGAAGTAGAAGTTGAATATAGTGTAGTTTAATTTGCTTTCTTAGAGTTTAACAGTGTCTCATCTTTTATATATTTTGAAAATTTAATGTTTTTTTTTGGGGGGGGGGGGTAATGGCTGTGAAAGTCCTTTGATGGTCCAAATGGGGTTATTATATAAGTAAACATTTGTCATCATGTAAAGGATACAGTAGTGCTCCTGTATCAGATCAGACTAATGGTACTTTTTTCTGTGCATGATCAGATATTGCTAAAACAAACAAATTGGAATGCAGAGGCCGCATTGACATCCTTGGAGCTCAAATTAGACTTCCTTCTGTCCAGTAGAGGGCAGACAAGTGCCACTAATATCATTGTTGAGCACTTCCCTGTGCTCTTTTTGATTGTTGTCCTGAGGTAACTGAGCATTCCATGACTATCAACTGTTTTTCTGGAAATTGTGTGCTTTTTTTTTTTTAAGTGGATATTCAAATTCATTCTGTAATCGTTATTAATTTGTATGCTGTGGTCTGGAGAGTCTAATTATGGGTAATGTGTCTCCAAAAATGTGACCCAGACTGGAAGAGGTTTAAAAAAAAAAAAAAAAAAATCATCTTTTGATTGTGAGAGGGTTAAGCTTTGCCACATCAAGCTCACCTTTTCAGGTATCAGGACTCCAGAAGAATAAGGATTAATTATTCAGCTACAATTAGTGTGATGTCAATAGTAATTGCCTCCAGTTCAGCGCTCCTCTGACATTGAAGTGTCCTGTAATGACACTAAAACTACGCCTCCCTCATTCTTAAAACTCTCTATTCATTATAAAGTCACTGTGTGTATTCTGGTGCTTACCCACCCACCCTCAAACACACACAACACACACATCCCTTTATTAGGGCACCATTGCTTAAGTGTGCACCAGCCCTTTTCGTGCGTAGAGAAATCTTGTTCATTCTATCCATCCATCTACTGTTTATCCTGTTAAGGGTTGCGGGGGGGGGGGGGGGGGGGGGGCTGGAGCCTATCCCAGCAGCTTTCAGGCTTGAGGCGGGGTTCACCCTGGATGGGTCACCAGTCCATCGCAGGGCCAACACATAGAGACAGACAACCATTCACACTCACATTTAGCCATTTAATTTTTGTAGCACACAGGCAAAAACATAAACAGTCAAAAAACACATTGGAACATTCACCCCCCCCCCCCAAAAAAAACCCAAACAAAAACCCAAACAAACAAACCCTAACCCCAATTCTAAAATTACAAGCAAGACTTCACCCTCAAATTAAGATTTTGTCCTTTAGGGTCCTGTAATTTGGTCTCCAAAAAGCTGTCAAACTTTACAAGTCTGAGACCCCAGAGCCCACAACAGTCTTTTCTCTGGATTACATGTGTGAATGTTACACTAGGGATAATAACTGACTTTCAAATATTGATAAGAGCTGCTTATATTTATTTAACACATTTTGTACCGGCCGTTGAGTTGTAATATTTACTGTGTGTTTTCTGATGCAAACAGTTGATTAGGTGGTTAAGGCCTCATTTCCTGGTAATCGAGCCAAAATATGCTGTAGTTATTGCCATGAATGGAAATGGGAGGCTATTATTCATGCATATAGTTTCACTTTAAAATAACTCTCTGGGATCACCATGGACAATATTTACAATATTTGTTAAAACACTCAACTATTGGTATTGCTCGTATTTAAGTTGTGAGAAGTTTTGCCTGTATGTGGTGTTATTTAACATTGGGACGGCCAGTTCAGCTCTGAAAAACCCCAAATACCACATTGTAATGTGCCTTCCCACCGGGTGAAACTAGATTTCCCTCATGCTTTGGTATTTCAAGTTGTTGGACTCTACCATCGCAGAAGATGAAGTGTTTCTAGATCTAAATCCTTCACCCTTTTGCTTGTCCACTTTTTGAATCACTCATGTTTTGACTTGTCGAGTTCAGAACAGCTACTGTTATGAATCTGACTTCAAATGTTGAAGATGCTTTGCCAAACTCTTAAATTTCTGCTTTCAGGTTCAAGCTTGAGCAGCCAGATGTGGGGGGAAAAAAAACCCAAACTGCACTCCAGCTCCAGGAATGGGTCAAGAGCAGTCGCCATTATGTTGGAAATTCACTGGTGATAATGATGAATTGATAATACACAAGTTGAACTTCTATCGGTTCAGGTCTGTTTCCAAACGAAAGTGTGTGTGTGTGTGTGGACATCTCACTTTGAGGCCAAGAGTATTGATGCTGGTGATAAAGAGATATAATAATGTCACAAGGCCATAGATGACAAGGAGCTGTAAGTGGAGATTGGCTGAAGGGTGTAGCCAGTAATCATTTGTGAAAAATAACAGGACCCATGTGAGGGTACAGAAATGGGGGACTCATGAAGACCAGACCGGAACAGGAGTAAGACAGGGGATTAGTGTTTCCCTGCTCTTAAGAGGGACAAGTCTGTCCTGATTACAACCAATAGGTCTTGATTTCACATGACAACACCAACTCCTCCTATGAGGGCGCATCTGTATTACAGAGCTTGTATGAGAGAGAGAGAGAGGAGGAAGAGTTAATGTCCCATTGGGTTTGTTATCCTTCCTAAAAGAGTAATCTATATGATGAAGAGCATCTTTGTGCCAGCACTTTTCCTCACCTGCGGAGCAGCGCTGAATCCGTGCCTTGTTCTCTCTTCTTGTAAGAAGACAAAGAAGTTCCAGCTGGTTGGAACACTGATTGTTCCATTTAAACGTCTCTATGTTCTTGAAATGACTGAATCAGGCCTGACTGCTGCAGGATTTTTTGGGGCAATGTTTCTACTCATGTAACTCAGCCTGAATTTTTAATTTTACGTTTTTGCATTTAATGCTTCAAATGTAGCTTTCAAAGACCGGATGCAACAAGTAATGGACAGGATCATTTACAGGTTAAAAATGAACTTTTTCCACACAAAATGAAACGTATCATAATTAGTGCTTGATCCATTCTGGATATTTGGTGGTTGAGCCTGACGCCAAATTAGAGAGTAAAACCTTTTTTTAATAAAAGCAAATATTTCTGCAATGATCCTCCAAACACTTACGGCAAAGACATGGAGACACGGTATCAGCACACGGAAATGATCGACTTCAGTGGAAATTTGATCATTGTAAAGAACTCAAAGTGCCTTTTTCTGAATGATTGGCTGCTCAAATTTAATTAGTGTGCAGATTAATTCAGAAAGAGTTGCTGTAACGTTGTGCTGGTTGGACTGTCCTACGTGCTGTAGGCAATCTAGTTGAACCTGTGATCATTCCCCTTCTGCTCACTGGGATTACCTGCACTATGCTTTGATGCAGCCGAGTACTCAATCTGCTGTGGTTGTTTGCATGCATTTGTGATGATGACCACTTCTAAAAGAAACGGTAGATAAAGTTGAGCACGATGTGGATCCAAAAACAAAAAAGCAAACTTCATTTACGATCATGCCACTGTCAGACACGTGGAACAAGACCGTTCCTGACAGTATTTGTGCTGAGTTTGGCTTTACTGACTTTCAATGAATGATCACTGAGAAAATCTGAGGCAAAAAAAAAAAGGGATTGTCATGTTCAAGTGCAGCCACAAACCATTTGTAATCATCTCGAAATAAGCTGCAAGAATGTGTTCAGTCTCCTTGTAATCCCCCCAAATGGTTGGAAAACAACTGCAGAACTATATAAGGCCTACTGGGTTTTCCCTTCCATCATAAGAAAAACAAGCGTGCTGAGAGTTCTCGACCATGTTTTATGGTTGCTTTAGCCTCTCTGTCCTCTTCTCCTGTGTTTGACCCAGGGTGTTGCTCAGCTACACACAAACACAGAGTAAAGAGGCCACGGAGGAGAGAGTGAGCCAGGTTAGGTGAAGGTACGCGTATCGTACTCGACTTGACGACACTTTGAGTAAAAGGTCAGAGGGATTTTTCCACCTGCTTTATTTTGGTCATTTTAAAAACCACAGCCGGATTGTAAATGTAAAGCTACATACAAACTGACACAGCGCTGCTTGTATGAAGCCTGTTAATTCTAGTTGGCCACAGATCTTCAACCTGGAAAATTCCTGTAAGTGTTGCTAATACTGTTATTGCCACACATTTTACTTGATTGCACTGTGCAATGCTTCGTTGTTGTTCTTTATTCAGCTACATTATGTCTAAAATTCAATCCTAATAAAATTTTCAGTTTACACTTATACCTTTTTTTTGAAAATACTCCC
This sequence comes from Aulostomus chinensis, assembly GCF_037954235.1. Classification (NCBI taxonomy): domain Eukaryota; kingdom Metazoa; phylum Chordata; class Actinopteri; order Syngnathiformes; family Aulostomidae; genus Aulostomus; species Aulostomus chinensis. Next base: position 22,418,593 of record NC_141321.1, read on the forward strand.
GATTTTAAGCTGGACTTAAATATAACTGAGTCCTTCTGCACTTGCTCCACACCCACCTCCTCAACCAGCCGCTCCCCCAGTTTTATGCAGATAAGACTGAAGGCTTTCCTCTCCCAGGGTTGGATGTGTGCCCAGTATGCAGGAGTTTATCTGGCACACTTGTCCCTCCCTCCATATTTCACTTCTGGTTCTACTCTCTCTTTCTGATAGCTTTATCACTGTGGAGGGGTCAGATGCTGACAACAGCATAAGGGCCGCTTAAATCGCTCTAAACAACATCTATCATGCACCCTATAAAATAAGCTTCATGGCACACACAATACCCTGGCCTCATGCTCAGAAATGCTCGTCTATCATGTGGCTGCTTGATCCCAGAAAGCTCTTTTTTTGATGATATGTACAGTCCTGAGAAAAGTAAGGCTTTGATTTGGCCCTAATCAGTCTTTATGAGGAGTTTTAGATTACAGAGTTCATGGGAGATCTATCAGTCATCAGGAAAGGTAGGTAGACTCCTTGGGAGGTGACAAATGGCACCAGCCCACAGCTCTTTTATTGATCGATCAGGAGGAGGCTGGATATCAGTAAAACCTCTTTGGAAAACTAAAAATCTCACTGAGAGGCAGTGCAGTTGTTCTCAAGTTCTGCAGCCAAAGCACAGGGAGGTGGTGCAAAAGGGAGGAAAGATGGACACGAATTGACTTTGATTATTGGCCTGTAATGTCATGCTGACAGGTTGCTTTTTCGATCAAAAAAAAAAAAACTGAACTAGATTAAATGCAGGTGATTGAATAGAGATTGAGGACACTTCATGGCCCTCAAATTGCAACAATCCAGCAGTTTGTAAAGCATTAACTTGATTAATAGCTGGATGTGATCAGATTGCAGGAAAATTTTTCATTTTTTAATTTTCAGAAAGCTTTTACAAAGTGACCAGTTTTCCCATTTTAATAAGTTAAGGGAATATGCCTTTATTTATTTTTCCATTTATTTTTTTAGGAAATACGCTTATTGTCCATCATGTTTAGTGCCAGACGAGCAAATAGATGCCCCTCTCTCCTCTCTGGGTGCTTTATGGAGCTCCAGACCTGCACCGGACAGCAGACTCCTAGTTCGTGATGGAGTAAACTGTCTTACAAGTCCTCAAATATACTTCTATTAAAATGATGTTTGCCTAGAACCACGGTTGTAAAGAGCATTTGCTTAAAAAAAAAAAAAAACAACTAAAAAAAAAAAAAAAAAAAAACCTCTTTTAAGGTAAAAGAGGTTATTTTGGAGTAGAGAACGATGGAGAATAAATATTTCTCAAAAAGTTGGCACGTTCCCTTCTGAAAGTGCTTGGAATATTTCAACGTGCATGAATTATGTTGCTGTAGTGGCAAAATATCAAGTGTTTCTCACTAATGTTTTGACTGCTACAAGATAATAACAAATGGCTCACAGGGAGAATCAGATTCAATGGGCTGAAAAGTGTAAATGTCCTGTTGCAGTGCAAGAAGAGAGAGAGAGAATGAAGGCTATCGATGGCAGCCTTCTCCTTGCTCTGTATTTTATCTAGTTGCGTGTTCTGGATTGCATCTGCGCTGCATGGAAAATTGACCCACAGAAACACATTATTTACTGTAATCATCATTTTTTCCTTCTTTTGGTTGAGCGAATAACTGAGGTCCCGTAAGCAACTGATCAGAAAGATTAACATCCAAGTTACATGTGCCCTCATCACAGGCTGTGAGGGAAGAATACCTGAATAAAAATCTTGAGAGGAGGATCAGAAAAGGGAGGGGAAAAGCCCCTTCAAAAAAACAGTGACCTGGAAAAGAGTAATTATTGACCAAGTCCATCACTTAATTAATTTAAAAGCCCTCTGAGAAGTAAGAGCCGCTCAATGTGCATCCAGGAAAGTTAACACACTGGTCTGCTGTACAATTTAATAGTTCGGACATGATACATCCAGTGAGTGGTCACCCATTCAGTGAGGCCATTTATGAGCCAGCGTCTTCTTCACGGCTCAAAAATCCTCCTTTTGGTCAGTAATCACTGAACTGTACAAATGTAATTTAGATACTCGATTGGGGAAGAGATTTCGATAATTAAGAGATTTTGTAGAGTGCATAATCAATTTAGCTGGCTATTCATCAGAAACAATGTGATGATTAGCCCTCGTGGCAGGCTAAGTGCTTCTTATCTATTAGAGAGAAAAGTTAAGTCTCCCTTCTTAAAGAATCATTTAGCATATACAATAAGGAATCAGGGTTTCAGTTCATGGAGGGCTTCAGCCGCAATGTATGATCGGATTACGGTATGTAAAAAGCGTGAGCTTTAATTGAGAAAAGATACACGTTCTTTTGATTATTTGACAAAGACGAGTCCCAAAATAGTTCCCTTTTTTTCTTTCAAATTAATCAAGAATTGATTTTGAATCAACAATTCTGGAACAAATGGCTCAGCTTTCAAGGTTTGTTCTTTTTTTCCTCCAGCCTCTAATCAGACGTTTATTAAAAAGGACTATAAATAGAAGAGGGGAAACCAGCTCCGTGAAAATTTTTGGAGACAATATGTTTGTTGTTTTTGGTTATTCCTGTCTTTTTTTGGGATTGTGCTGCAGGAGGACTGGCTTCCGAAAACATGAGACCAATGGCGACAATTGCAGAAAAAGAAAAGGCCCAGTGAAGGCTGTGAAGAAGAGTGAAGGAGAGTGTGTCTTGGCACCAGCTCTGATTCTATTTACGGCTTTTAACAGAAATCTGATTAACGGAGGCATTTTAAGCAGAGTGACCCGGAGGAGGAGTGAGGAATGGGGGGGGGGGGGGGGGGGGGTGCTTTCATTAAATCAGCAATCGATGCCAGCACTCCTCAGAGACCAGTGCACAGGAATAAAAGAATAAAATAAAATGAAATAAAGGAGCCATTTCCCGTGTTTGTCTTTACTGTTTTGAGTTGAAGTGCACTGTGGATGAAACACGGCTCCACCATAAGGAGGGCTGCTGCCTCTTACCCTGGTTTTTTTATGCCTCATAGTTTGGTGACAATAATACATGAATTACAAGATAACACTATTTTTTTTTTTATGATTATAAGCGGTGATTTTAAGGATGAACGGAGATGATGATCTTAGTTGTCAAACCACCAGCTAACTGCTAAAAAGACATAATGTTGTAGCTCAGTGATGCAAAACTAGCAATTTATGAGTAGAAATGATCTAACACTGGAGAATTTCCTCAGAAATGAACCTGAGGCGATGAGCTGCAGGCCTGTCTCTCCCCAGCAGATAGAGCCATTCAAGCCTGCATTATAACCCCATTAGATAGGGCTGTTGCACTGAATGGTTTGCCTTTAACACCGACAGGGTTTCATATAAGAACTGTACAAAAGCAAGTTGACAATTAATCCCAGAATTAGGGCTCGATATATGATGCCTCAGAAAGGGAAAGCAAAACAAACGCCTGCAGTAGAGCTGCAAGGTACATCTATTTTTAAGGGCGCTGTTGTAGTTGAGCTGGTCATAAAAGGTTAGAGGAGGTTTAGCGGTGTGGATTTACACAATGGACAGATGCACTTGAGTACCATCAAGTTTAACAACGAATTTCACCCTGAGTGTGGAAGAGTGGTGGTGGAATATTGTTGACGGTAATGCTGATTAAATGATGCACGCGTTCGTCTGGAATTGGTAAACCTTTGAGGGTGCAGTTCTAAAACCTGTCCGTTTCAACTAGTCCCATTCTACTGCTTTCTAACTTTTCCCCATATTCTCTTTTTAGTATGTGGTAATGGCAAAGAAGGGAGGCAATTACTAGCAACACACCACGATCATTCATGGACCTTAACACATCATGCATAATTACTTGTGTTTTTAAACCACTGACGGGGAAAAACTCTGCAGACTGTAGAAATGTGCAGTACTTTTATCCCTGTGACTAAAGGTACTGTAACACAGACAGATTGCACCCTGGAGAGGGTAAATCTGGTGAAAATAATCTGTCTCCCACTTTGTGTGTGTTGTGAAATTTGCCACAGGGGACCAGAGTCAGTAACACACAGTGGAAGTAGAAATCAGTCATTCAGCTCTGTCAGGGATTTAGAGGTGGCAACACAAATGACAAATGAAACGTAAAAATAACGTCACTATGACAAGGCGAGGGTGTTTTATACAAACTAGACGCGGATAGTTGTGTGCAGTATAGCTGCCAAAGTGACCATTGTCTTTTCTGACAAGTCACTAAATATGAAGTGAATCCGCACAGGTGTCTCAGTGATATTTAATACAATGTCTGCCACAGGATCTGATTGACACTGACCAATAATGATAGGGATGGTGCTCTGGTGTAGCGAGAGGCAACGTAACTGTGAAAACATGCAACGCCACATTTTTTTGAGAAATTTGCTTAAAATGTCAAGCACCATGAGGTCAACTCTGTGTTGGATTTCAGATTTTGTGACTGGAGCCTCCCGAGTGCTGCTACAGGTTTGTGGCACTCTTTAGATGCACATTAACACTTGGTGTCTTTCGTGTATCAGGACAAGCGTGACTATTTCCTCCGAGTCATCATGCCAGATATTTTATTACATTTTAGTACAAAGTTTGCCAGTGTGGAGGATAGCCTTCCGAGATTTACTCCTCAAATGGAAATTCTACCCACATTTGGAGCTCGTCGGGTGTTAAATTTGAACCCTGCCAAACACTGTCATGTCTTTTGGGTTTATTTGTGATGGTCCATTTGCTCTTGAGTAAAACCCAGGGAGTTTCCTAGGAAGCAGTAGTGACTGGATAATGTTGTGGTTACCCGGTCAGCTCGGTGACACGAATCTTCTCCACAATGGGAATGCCCTTTACACACAGCAACAACCGGGCCTAGCTTTTAACCTTGGGGTGGTTCAGCATGATCCAAAGTGCAATGAAAGTGGAATAGCAACTCTCAAGTGGGGTCCAACTCCATATATTAATTTGTCCTCTCAACCAGCTGGAGAAGTAATTTTGGCTCACTTCAGCCAAACTTTGTGTCCTGATTCATCTGATTTGCTTTGTTTGGGCTGATTACTGGGCTGTGAATGATTGGTTGAATGGAGAGGAGGCAGGCTGAGGAGTGACATGTTGAGTGGCTTCTACACTAATAAATAGCCTTGGTTTTATTTAGCTTCATCTGTTTAAGAGATGCTCAGTCACTCTCTTCCTTTCAGCTCAAGAGTCCCAGGGACATTCTCATCCCTGGGCAGGAACGCACCTCTCCTTTAGCCACATGCCTAATGATCCCAGTTAGCATCTGGCACAGGTGGTCTCAGTGAAATACTGGAGGGGGAACTGACAGCGAGACACTACTTCCTCCCTCCTTCTCGTCTTACACTTGTTCTCGCTGTCACGCTTTTATCACAGACATCACTCTATTATGTTCTCCTAATTATCCAGCGATCTGTCATCTTAGATTGGTTGGCCCTCTCCTGTGATTTTATCCCAGTCCATATTTCATTTTGTCCACACTAACAAACACTTTAAAAGCATTAAATTGGTTAAAACACACGACAATTGCCTGCTTCAGTTACAGTGCTTCACAATAAGCTGACTCGTAATGGTTTTGCGGTAGGTGCTGCTCCTCCTTGGCATCCCCACGCAAACCAAATGCCCGTCGCTCGGAGCTCTCCTTAACCTATTGGGCATTTAATAATTCTGCAGACCTTAGAGGCATCAAGATGCCCACAGATTAATTTGCCTCTGCCCTTTCAGTGAATGCTCTGTGCTGTAGCATCTTCATCTTCGCCCCTGTAGGAAGATGAAGAGGTAATGAAATAAAGCTCTCCCTGCCGTGCCACCATCGGACCTGAGCCCAACCTCCTTGTTGGTTTTAAAAGCAAGGCACAAGGTCCTGCCAAGTTCAAGGAGATCAAGAACTGACCACTTGCACCACAAACAGCGACAGCACAAAACAACATAGTCTGCCAATGTTTACGGATTAACCCTTGGTGGGAAGAAAAGAAAAGGCAAGGCACCAAATGTTTAGCCATATTTAGCTCTACCTACTCAACAATGAGAATAATCGATTGACTTAAACACACTTTGCACACATACTTTTGGATCTTGAGTCTAAAAAACCTGTTGAATTACTCAGTGTTGTGTGGCTCCCATTAATTTGTACCCCTATCGCCTGTCAGGAAGACGCTTCGGGATTCCTAAGAGAGTTGTTCATGCTCACAGTTTACACTGAGCTGTGTGAGGTAATACTAATAGCATCTGTAAACTAGGTTTATAGGATACTCCCACAGCACCTGATACCCTATATTTTTTTGCCAATTAGCACAAATACAGTCTGCAACAACAGTGGTAAAAGGGAAAGTCTCAGTGATGTCCTCATCATATATAATTACCCCATAACCAATCCAAATGTCACCAGTTATCATGCCTTCCTCACCGTTGTCATTGTAGAACAGCTCATCATTACTGCCCAGAAGACAGTCAAACACTGTGTGATGGCACAACTGCTGTGTCCTCACATTAGAGTGGATTGCCCCAACTGTGAGCTAGATAGTCCATTAAATAGTGCTCTGTCAACGCTTTAAAATCTATCTGAATGTTTATTTCTCCTTTTTTTATAATCCCAACCGATAAAGAATGAATTCCAAAATACCTTGTCAGCTTGTCATTTATGACAAAAAGGAAGCGGTTTTATATATTTCCAGTTGTATTTATATTCTTGGAAGCCATTGAGTAGGATAAAGTCTGTTTTTTGATTTTGATATTTATTCCCGCCTGCTTTATGAGATGCAATGAGTAACTGATTAGTCGGCTAAAAAAAAGTGAATCAGCAAATACTTTGATGAACAGAAAATAGTTTGATGGACATTGAAATAGAAGAAGTGCCAACATTTCAACCTTTTTGTCTTTGCCGTACATTCAGGTGAAATAAAGACAGTTTGGTTTTTGACAGTTGGTCTGGTAAAACGATACACTTGGAATACGTATCATTCGGGTTGGGGACTGTTTAATAATGTTATACTTAGTATGTTGTTGACAAAAAGTTTAAGAAAATAATGAGAAGATGAATGGACTACAAAAAAACATTATTGGCTCAAACCCAATTTTCCCTGTTAAAAAAAACCATGCAGATTACACTCCGTTACTACCACATAATGTAATGCAGAGTCTGCTCTTATTACCAATGTCTTATTTGTATTCATATTTCTTTATTTTTATTTGTATTCTGTACAACTCTAAGTCATATTTCAAAATACTGAGATTTTTATTGTGATGTAGAGTAAATATTGAGCTCAGCTAACGAGCGGGCACTGATTTGCCACATCCAGCCTGATACCTGACCCTATCACGGCCCTAAAGAGCATCATTAATATGCTGCTGTTAGAATTTATTGCATTTTATACAAAATTTTTAGTTTATGTTGTCATTAATGAATGTAATTCCTCCCAACACTGTCCAATTTACCCCTATCTCTCCCTTAGCTTAGTTTCATATCCTTAAAGAATGCAAATTAGCCACTTAGTAACCACATCAATTACCCACCTGGCCTCTTATCAGCCCCTCTGGTTTGTTTGCAAAACACTCGTTATACAGTTGTGTAAAAATGAAGGCGGGCAGTCGTTGGTGGAGTCAGTCTTATGGTTCGCTCTGGAACCAATTAGTACTCCAAGCCCGCTGTCCTCGGAGACCAGTAAAATACAGCAAAGGGCCAAGGATAAATACAATAACCCCACCACACTTAAATAATATCTTAGTGTAATATTAAATAAGATCATGGTCAACACTACTAGACTTCATCATTAAGTCAACAGATACACATATGTGTATGTAAAAATACACACACACACACTATAACAATATAATATTGTGTGTGTGTGTATTACACTACATGGGGAAAATAGAGAAACACATTCAGAGTCAGAGATAGGATAACAGAGTTTACAGAGCAGGAGCCATATTTCAAATGTATTTTTAGAGACCAGTAATCTACTCGCTACCTCTCCCTTGTGTCCCCTGCTCTCGATAAGGTGACGTCAGCAAATGGGAGTCTTTTTCCGGACCTCCTCTATTTCAGGAGGGAATATTGGCCTCATGTGTTCCGGTTGTGCACTAACTCTGTCCAGGGTATAGGTCCTGTATCTCGGGATTGCAGAGCGGAGAGAGATGGGGAAACAAGGGGAGAAGGAGGAGAAACAGATGGAGGTGAAACCGATCCGTCTCTCGTTATGTCCTCTGTCTTTGTCAGATAACCCAGGAAACATCTCAAACTCATATGGAGCTTTAAGAGGCTTGATTTAGATCCACTTTACTCACAAGAATGCTCAATGAAACCAAAGAATTCTGGCTGTATTGTTAGACACAGGAACTTGTGTGCAATATGTGTGTAACACCTTTGTTTGCATATCATACAATGTGCTGTCAAAGGAATTTGTTCCTTTTGAGCTGTAACCTTCAGTGTTTTCCTCTCATCCTGCGACTTTTACAACTCTTTGACCACCGTCATGCATTTCTCATAGAAGGTGCACACGTGTCTAAGTGTCTGACCTATTCAAAACACTGACCTAACTGTAACGATATTTAAAAGAAGCAGTGTGTAGGATTTAGAATGATTTTTCACAAAGAAATTAATATCAAAAACTACATTTTCCTTGGTGGATAATCACCTGAAAGAAAAGAGTCACTGTGTTTTCGTGAGCTCACAGTCCACCATGCTATCACGACAGTAAGGAGCCCGGACAAGACAAACCTTTGCAGTTTGCTAAAGCTCGTTTCCTTATGGCTTTGGTCAAACTTGTGATCAAATTTCACTGATTTGAACCTTAACTGCCTCTGCTCTGAGCAAACTCTGAGGGTTCTGTACTGTTTTCACTGCAGAATGATTTAAGTTATACATTTGTTGCTGAATGATTCTTCAGTTTTGCTATTTGCATCTGGAACCCTCCAACTTTGGTAGTTTTATATTAATGAGATGTTGAATTGCACCCATAGGCTGCAACACTTAGAGGAGATACCCCGATAACATGAATCAAGTTATTTCAGATAAAGATCAGAAATACGGAATATGTTATACATTTTGGACTTCATAATAAAATAACAACTCTTCATCCTCTGAGTTTGAGAGTGAACAACCAGCATGTATAGATTTACAGCCATCATCTCGTGTGTATTAAAAGATGAAGTAGTTCATTAGATAAGATGAAATATTCATTAGAAAAGATGAAATACATCTTGCACTTGCGTTTTTGACTGCACCTGTGAAGTTTCCGTTTTTAGGATATTTTAACCCCCTTAAACCACATTTTTTTTCAGCTGAAAACTACTGTTGAAGTGTTAAGAGGTGTTATTAACAGTTTCAGGTTCAAGTCCTGACATTTCAGTGCAAAGCATTTGAATTCTACATATAGTGATTGCATACTAAGTGCCCTCTAGTGGTTGACTCTGGTCAGATCAAGTCACTGAATTCATCACTCACACAAACACACCTCCCCCTCACACCCCTCTCTGGACCTTGCCCGTGCTTTTTTTTTTTTTTTTTTCCAGCATTTTTCAGAATGCAGTGGGTGGAGGTAATCGTAGACTTGGGGGTGGTTATGAGTTGCTCTCCAAGGTCAGCTGAGGGTGGATTAAATGGAAGAAACAGTTTTAGGTTCTGAGTTATTGGCACCTTCACTTAAGATGATTGTCTCGTTAGTTTTTGAGAAAAAAAAAAAAAAAGCCATTCAGAGTTAGTTTACAACAGACTGAACATTTTGGGGTCTTAGTCCGTAAGAGTAGGTTGGAAAGCAGACCCATAGTATCTGTTAACAGGACACGAGTATGAGCTAGAGTAGAGCTTTGACACTCCCAGATCTGCTTTTTGAAGTTAGTCCGACTAACTACAAGGGATTTCCCGATCACGTTTGTGTGGCTCTAATCCCCATCCAAGTCCTTCAGCAATGGATTTCTGCCAATCTGATACTACTCACGCTGAGCCTTCGGATAGGGACATCTCTAACAAATACCACCAAGAAATATGACATCAAGATTAAAAAAAAAAAAACCCAAAAAAAACCTGGTTGAATACATCCAAGAGATTGCCCATGCAGCCAGCAATTTGATGGCTTGTACAAACCGCTTTGGCAAGAAAGTAGTTTTTCTCCTGCTCTTGGCTTGTTAAAAAGGTAAAAAACGTTGACCTGCTACTGTATGTTTCCTCTTTCCTTTTCCTCAACTTCGTTAGCTGCACCTGTACATTGGAAGTCACTCTCCATTCAGACTCCTTTTTTCTTTTCCGCTTATGCTTCAAATAAACTGCTGTTTCAAAGGCTACGCCATATGTGTATTTTCCAGACTTTGGAATATGTAACATATTTAGTTTGCTGGTAATCACTCACACATTGGGACAACAGAGGAAAAGCACTGACTGAGAGAACGGAGCGAGGAGAGACGCTGATGTTTTAAAACATGTATGGATGATTAATTACCTGGAGCTTCTGGGCGAAAATACTGGTTTTAAAGAACACAGAAAATCCGCCACAAAACGAACATGTTTCCTCTTCTCCATTGGAATAATTGAAATTTGATTAAAAGGGAAATGAGAACCTTCTTTGCCTCGTAAGCAGAATACCTAGAGAGGAATGCAAAAGTATCCTTTTCCCCTTTAATGTTGTAAAGTGTCCATCAGAGCTTGTACAGGGTCATTTGCCAGGGTCATTTGCCAAAGGACAAGGAGGGAAGTCATTACTGCTTCCCCCTTTACCTGTAACCTCCAACAAATGCATATTATATTGAGTGAGGTGCAGTCAATCAATTGCGACCATACAATTACAATCTATCAACAAGGCTGTCAGGTTGAGCAGATCCCCAGGCTGGAGTTGGTAATGATGAGTTCAAACACCTGAAACAGGTCTTTCAAGTCTCTTGTACATTGTGTGTGTGTGTGTGTGTGTGTGTGTGTGTGTGTGTGTGTGTGTGTGTGTTTGAGAGAGAGAGAGAGGGGGGGGGGAGAGAAAGAGGGCTTGAGTGAAAAGATGTGTGAGAGAGGGTGCGAGATGACAGAGGGAGTGATCCTGTTCCTTTTTCCTCCTGGCCCAGTCTTGTGACAAAGGTCCACAGCATTTCATTAGTGAACGAAAGGTCTGAGAAGTTGCTGAGTTCAGGTTTGTTGGCTGTAAATAAATGGTCATAATGTAAAGAGAAAAAAAAGGTGATTAATACAGCCTTGTTTAGTTCCAGGTTTGCTCTCATGAACTTTCTAAATTGCGTTATTTCTTATGGTGGCAGAAATACGATAGCTGTGTTGACTGATGTTTTCTAACAGCTATTATGTAAAGATCGTGAGATTGACCCTTGAAGTTAGAGCACCAGCCTTTCACATAAATTGTGGATATGGCCTTACATGCTGTGTGTTTCTCGGGTGGAGACATGTTGGAATAACAGCACCCACCTAACCCTGGCATGCCCTAAAGAAAAATCCACTCCATTTGTAAATCTTTATTTCCTGTCACAAACCCACAAGAACATATCAGACACTCCACTCTTTGAAACCAGGCCTCCATAAATTCCCAAATTAGTTTCTGCAATGACCCAAACTGCACTGGATAACAGTGCTAAATAAATAAATGTCTGGTCTGGGCGATGGGTGGAGGTAGGGCTGCAGGAAATGGTTTGCTTGGGGGTCTGAGTGCTTCCAGGTTGTCATTCCATGTGATGGTGTGTGTCTTGGAATGTGCGAGTGGTGATCTGAGGTGTAGCTCCACTTTCGAATAGATTAATAGGCAGGATTGGGCTCAACTGTAACCATGTCCACATGGCTTTAATCATTGGAGCTCAGGGCATTCTACAGGATATCAAGTCACCGGACCCCACCTATGGATTAAAGGGTTGGAGGTAGAGCACTGGCTGATGTTTGTCCGACTTTTTACCCAGGACTAGAGAGAGGAATGTCACATTATATAAACAAGGCCAGTTTACACCGCATTATGTGACAAAGCTGTTGCAGCAGTGTAAACTGGTCTGTCTTGGCTGGGGGGGGGGGCATCTCCTGCTGCCCAGCTTGTCACTTCAGAGGCTGGTTTTAGAAACTTAGCCTTGTATAGTTAATGTTTTCTCAACGTTTTATAGACTGTAACTCACCTGTCGCCAAGAAACACACTCGTCAACTGTTCACCTTGCGATTTATTGTCTTTGTAGTTTGTATTTTTTTTTACCAACTGCTCTTAATGACAGAATTGCAAGGAGAATAGACTAAATTCCTCCTGGCTTGAGTTTGAGTTGTTGGCAGCCTTGTGTAGTGCTTGAGAACCACCTCTAATTTTTTTCTAGATCATCAGTCAGGAGCCTAGCATATTTGATGGTAGGGAAAACTGGAGCAGACACAGGGAGAACATACACACTCCACATACTGTAGAAAGGTCCTGGGATGACCCGCATTCAACCCGGGAACTTTGTTTGTGAGGGAACAGTGCTAACCACTTAGCCCCCTTGCTGCCCTTAGAGTAATCATTTTCATATTAAATCCCAAACTAGCTTGATAAATATATCAAAACAAGGCAAGACAAAAACCACAATCTTAAAAAGTTGCTTTGTCTCAAAAATGTAACTCAGTCTCTCCAAACTGGAATGTCTGTACTTCTGCAACAAATCAGACTCCAAATCTTTAATCAAACACATTGGACTAAAAAGCTCCAGAGTGATTCATAATCAATTTTGATTGGAGATGAAAGAAGCTAAATGACTAGATTATACTGCAAAACACAGACATTGACTTAACGTACTTGATAGCCTGAGGCCAAGACAGTGTGATGGTGTGTACTGAGTGTGTCTGTTTGTATTTATGAGTGTATGAGCTATCCTGCCTGTAATATCATTGGGAGGTGTTTTTAAAGACTTTATGAGCAACTGTATTAGCATACATATTTACTGTTGCAGACTGGAGGAGATGCTCTGCCATAAGAATCGGGAAAGAACATATCACCCACTTTACAAGTTAATCCACATTTTATTACAGCTGCTGAGCCAGTGAGGGGTAAATTAAAAACAACATGTTTTGAGCAGGTTCATGAATCAACTATATTAAAGCAGAGATTAGTTTTCCTTAGAGATTACTTGTGGACTTAGCACATTATCATCTACAGATTTGAATACGCACAGGATGAGCGTAGCTTATTATAACAGCTCCAGGACTTCTTAAGGGCTGATATACGCAAACAGACGCACATGTACAGCTGTGGACACCATGGATGTGTTCTACTTTTTGTTCCACAAAAACACCCTCTGATGACTAAATTCACATTACATTGACCCTATAATGAACCCATCCGTCCATTTTCTACTGCCTGTCCTGTTAAGGGTCGGGGGGGGGGGGGGGGGGGGGAGGGCACCAGAGGCACCAGAGGCACCAGAGGCACCAGAGGCACCAGAGGCACCAGAGGCACCAGAGCCACCAGGGGCACCAGGGGCACCAGAGGCACCCAGCAGCCTGACGGCGAGAGGTGGGGTTCACCCTGGACAAGTCCCCAGTCCATTGCAGGGCCAGCATATATAGACAGACAACCATTCACACTCACAGCTAGGGCTGTAGCGATACACTAATCTCGCGATATGATACGATACATGATATTCGGCTCATGATACGATATATATCACGATATTCAGCTCATGATACAATTCGATACACTTACCGTAATTTCTGGACTATAAAGCGCACCTGAATATAAGCCGCACCAGTGAAATTTGGGGAAAAAACAAATGTGTACATATACAAGCCGCACTGGACTGTAAGCCGCAGGTGTTTTAATGTTTAATTACCATATGCAAGGATTCGTGCACAGAGGGGATTGTCAGGTAAAAGATGGCTGTTTGGGGAAGCTTCCCATTTATTAACATTTCCTACAAACAACAAGTTGCATATATGCATAACTTATTCAAGTGTTCCCATTTAGTGCAATAGTACGGAACATGTACCGTGCTGTGTAAACTGTACTGTATCACATGACACATAGCATTTCAGACACACAAACTTTCACAGCATTTGAAACGTATTTACTGTGCAGAAATAAACGGTGCGCTCTCAGCGCACGTACCATAAACAAAGCTTACAGCGCGCGACGAGGCAATGCCTAAATTAAATGTGTTTTTTAAAAGTGCCTGTAACACGGCAGTAGGCCTAAAGGTGCAGTAATGTCTGCTTAAAATATAACCAGCCTACCAGAAAAGTCCAGTCCATTAATCTATTAATCCATCAATCCAGTATTGCGGCTGTAACAAGAAAAGTCAGTCAACCATCCTCATCTTCGTCTTCTTCCTGCGTACTAAAACCACCAAAGTCCTCATCTTCAGTGCCGGAAAGCAACAGCCTCAGGATGGCTTCGTCAGCCACTCTCCTCGTCTCTCCTTTGTCGCTCTCAAAACCAAAGAACTCCCCTTTGTCAGTGTCGGATGCCCCCCTAGTGGCTGTTAGCCGTAAAAAAACATAGATTAGCCGCACCGTTGTATAAGCCGCAGGGTTCAAAGCAGGGGGAAAAAGTAGTGGTTTATAGTCCAGAAATTACGGTACATCCTTATATGAAAGATTTTAAAGGGACAGAGTGATTTGGTGACATCTTGTGAGTGTTCCATTGACTTGGATTGAATTAACTGAACTGAGAGCATCAATTCCACAATATATGGCTCTGACTGGCAGCTTGCAAATGCTGGACAAAATGAATCAAAGATGTGGTGAGAAAATTAGTTTCATTGATTGAAATTGAGTGCAAATTGTAGTTTGCAAGCTTTTGAAAAGGAAAGCGAACAATGGAGAGTTTAAGTGCAGCAAGTGGCCTTCTTTGGCAGCTTTTTTAGCTTGATACTGAACATATGAGGTAGCGACTACGAGTACTTTTAGATGTAGAACATGCAATTTTACCTTGAAACTTGGATATTGAATGTTTCTATAGATGTACTCTGTTGTGCAGCATTTCTTAAAATAAATGATTGTTTTTTTTTTACATTAAAGCTCAACAAGTTAATGTATTTCTCATTAAGTTAATTTCTGCCAGGTAAATATTAGGCAGAATATTTACATATTTTGCAGCTCTTCTAGACTACATGCATTAAATACTGAAAGGAGGCATTTTTTGGGGAGTAGAATGACACTCACTGAACCACATACTCACCATTCTACATTTGCAGCAGTAACCTGTGGGTACCTATGATGCAAGTATGTGTCGACCGTTGTTTGTAATAAATGTCACTGCCAGGAGATGGAGTCAAAAGTGCTGCACTTGTGCCTGAGGAACCTTGCTTCAATCAGACTTCACGGAAACTGTGTTATTGTCTTCTAGCATCAAATTCAGAAAGACTCTCCCACAATAGTGCTTGCATACGAGATTGTCTACTTTGGAATTTTCTTTATAAACTGGCATCGAACCCTCTGGCAGGTGCAGTTTGTGTCTGTTTGCTGTTTAAACAGTAACTGTGTCACACTTCTGAAATAACAGTCCACACACACTGTAATGGTTGCTGCAGCTGCTCGAGGAGCTGAGCCAAAGTGACAGTCCAACTCACACCAGCACTTGGTCAAACCATTGTACCTGCGTATGACTGTTCTCCACATAGAGAGACAGAAAACACTGGTGGAAAGAACTTAGAGGAACTTTCAACTATGATGATGCAGCCCATCAGGAGTTATTATATTCAACTTTATACTGCAAGGAAATGTCTGGACTGCTTCTCCACACACACACACACACACACACGCACACACACACACACACACACACACGTTTCCACCTCACTCTCTCCCAAACCAACCCTAAACAAACCTGCTCTAACACCTCTCTGGGGGACTTGTCGGTTGGCAGCTTATGGACCACACACAGACAAACACACAGACGCACGCACACCCACAAGCTCACACAAACACAAATGTGCACACAAGCAAATCCACACACCCTAATTTAATATCCATAACAACATAACCTTGAAGGATAAAATGCAGGACTCATTTAAATGCTAATTTGTTTGTTAACATAACATCAAGATTCCGTGCGGGACAGGTTACGGAACTAGACTGTCACTTGATATGTATATTTTATTCTCCTTTGTTATTTTTATTGGAACTTTGATTATGATAATACAAAACACTAAATAAAACATTAATACAAACAGGAAGGACTTGAGCAACATCTTTTATGCATTCAGGTGCTTATTACCAGACAGGAAATAAGGATGCGGAGAAAGTTAAGGTGATGGAGAATTAGGTGGCTTTGTAGGTATTGAGACTGATGAGCCTAATCATGTTTATCTTTTTGATACTTCATATGCAAACACTTTAACCGCAGAGTCAATGAACAAACACATGGCTCCATCAACCCCTGTGATGGATGAGCAGTAAAAACCAATGGGGCTTCTTCAGGTTATTCTAGAATAGTGTTTCTAAGTTCTCATCCACAGAACTTCTCATTCGTAGCATTACCTGACTCCTTTATGTCAGAGTGAATCTGTAGGACAGATTCGGTTGGTTGAAGAGGTATTTTCCTCACATTTTATTCTTGTATTGTCTCTTTGTTGGCCATCACAGTTGTGTTTTCAATCTAACACCTGAACAAAGAACCACACATGTGAGATTATGCTTATGGGATCCTAGCAAAAAAATCATCGGAATGCCGATGGTCATGAGGTACCGAGAAATGTGGCAAGACATGGTTGTGACTCACGAATAAGTTTTATGTGGAAAGATTTGTGTTCAGTATCCTCAATAATGCAAGTGAAACATAACTGCTACAGCTGCGCATTGAAGAATCCATGTAAACAGATTAATGATGTGCGTAATTCACCTCTAATTTCTACATTTGTACGTGTCTGCTGAGGCAGAAGTCTGGAACTGTGCAGTTTATTTGATTGCAATCAAACATTTGTCATCTTTAAGCTTACAACATTAACCACAAGAACAAGTCACATTACTTCAGTTTTATTGTTTTTTATTTTCATGATTATGTGTCAGGTCCTGAAATGTTTGTCACTTCCTGTTTTATTTTGTTTGGTTCCCTCACTTCCTGGTTGCGTCTTAGTTCAGGCCTTTTTACTCCCTGTGTGTGATGGTCTGTTGTCCTCACCTGTCTTGTTGTCTCCTCCCTGCTTGTGTATTTAAGTCCGACTTTCATCCCTTGTGAGTAGCCTTCTGGTGTTACTCCCTCATGTTTGATTCCATTGTTCAACCAGTTTTGTTTCCTCTTGTTCCCTTTTGCCCAGCGTTTCTGTCCCTCTGCCTGATCGGTCAGTTTACATGTTTTTGACTTTGACCCTTTTTCAGACATCCCATTCTGCCTGCCTGTTTTGTATTGCTGACTGCCTTCCCCGTGCACCAAACCCATTTCTGTCAATAAACCGATTATCGCCATCTGCTCTGTGGCTGTGTTTGTCTGTTGGAACCTGACAATTTGTTTTTGGAAGTTTTTAAAAAAAATCTGTCGATAAAGTAAAGTAATGGGTTGAAAGAAGATCAAGAAAGAGCAACTGATTTAACTCCACATGTAACAGTCTGAGAACTTCCTGAGAAGACCAGTTGTCTGTGAGATGCGGCGTACAGTGCGTCTTTCTTTATAATTTATTTTTTGTTAATGTCATGTTTCAACCTGAAGCTTTAACTGATGCCCTCTGCGGTAGAAATGACAGCAACCCTCCAATTCTACATTTTTGTCGATAATAGGACATATATGTCTGGGTAAGTCGTTGTAGCAGACGATCCAGGTACGTGCTCGGAGCTTGCCGCTGCAAAACTGTGTCTTTTATACTCCACAAGGGCAAAAAGAGCTATCCCTGAGTTTTGGAGGTGACGTTAATAGATATTGGTTTCAGCTGGTATGGGTGGTGTCAGTTGGGACAAAATTGGTGTCGATAAAATGGTCTGTAAGGAACAAAACTATAATGAAACAACACAGGTGGGAGGTTTTTTCTGTTACAAAATTGCCCATCTGCTTTATTGTCTCAAAATGAAGCCAGTGTATCACGGCCTTTCATGGTTGTAGTCTCATGTTGAGTTATGGGTCATCTGATGCATTGGTGGCAGAAGAGATCAATCAGAGTAGACCTATTGTCTGTGTCTTTGCTAGTGAGAGTTTATCCAATCTATGTTCACCCCTCTTTCTCTCTCTCTCTATTTTTTTCTCTCTGTCTAAAACGCTCTGGTGGCACAAAGCCATCCAGTGTGCTCTCATCAGAGATGGATGGTCTTGGTTGGAGGCAGTATAAACTCCCCTGCTGCCTCCAGCAGGAGCGATTCTGCTGTTGTGAGTGAGGAATGTTAACAGGACGGATACTGGAGTGAGAGAGTGGTGATGGTAAAGGGGAGGGGGGCTGATCTGGCAGGGCATTGCTCCTCATTACCAGTCTCTGCCCTTAGAAATGGGATCTGTTTATTTGCCTGAGTCTCCCCAATGGGCGTTGAGCTCGCAGGGCAATATGGGCAAGTGTTGTTCAGCATGATTATTATATCACTTACCACAGCTCATCAAAGAGACATCACTTTGGAGAGTGGTTAACTACTGGTGCACCCAGCCGTGGAAAATGTTGACATTTGTTTGCTCTGTCTGTCACCGAAGGGGGGATGCAGAAACAACGCGGGCCTGTTTCTCGGCCTGTGGTTGTCCTTCTGTGTTGTTTGGGTCTTTAAGTGCGTGTAATTGTGCATGTGTGTGTGTGTTTGTGAACATTAAGAGACGTATGTATGTGTGATTTTGTGCTTGTGTGTGGTCTAACTAACATTTACCCACCCTTATGCTCCTGTTTCAGTACCACACAGTAATGTAGTCACACACGCACCACACTCTCTATTTTCATTTCTGACTAAACAGGCCCACTTTCTGAGCTTGTACAGGCTGAGCGAGAACCCGCTGTCTCTGATGATCTATAGAGTAAGCGATTTGGGTGAGGCTCCTCTTGATATAAGCCCCACTTTAACCTGACTCACAATACGTCAATGTCGGCTGCAATACACAGAACTATATGTTGGCTGGAGGGTTTCTTCAACTGGAGAAAAGACTTCAGCTTGTCACAGTGGCAGAACATTTTCATCATTATACATTAGGAGGTTCCCCCTGCAGTATCACATACAGTGGAGTAGATTTTCAGGCTGATTTGTCCCTGTTGCCATGTATCATGGCTGAGGTGTTCAGCTTGTACGACTATGAATCATGTGACTACCTGAAAGGACAGTGATGCATTTCTGCTCTGTTGATTTGCCACCTGGCTGGATGAGTGTTATAATATAATATAATCTGGTGTAAATATTCAGATATTGGTTGAATAGGTAACCAAAGGTATAGCATAGGTAACTAGAACTTTTTAAGTCATCCCACTGAAAGACAAAGGGGCAATCAAAGCTGGTGATCAGATCACCTCATTAGTGGAAGTCAAAATAGATCATCTAGAGGGCACATGCCTCAAGAGGAACTCAACCACATGCGAAAAAATGAAATTTTTCACTATGTTAAACAGATGTGCCATATTTGTTTCCCTTCCTTGGCCCACGCCACACCTCTCATCCCACTTTGGTGAAAATCGCCCGCATAGTTTTTGTTGAATCCTGCTGACTGACTGACTGTCACTCACTCAGTCAATCACTCGCTCGCACGCTCAAATTGCACGTTTGGTTTGAACATTCTGTAATACACATGCCCACATTTTTTTTTTTTCATGATTGTATTTCTGGTAGTTTCCAAAAAATGATGAGAAGCTGCAGTTGCTTTATTTCGCAATGTTAAAAATATTGATTAAAGAAAGACTTGATTCATCCTTTTTTATTCGGATCTGCTCCAAAAACAAGTGGGTTCTTTCTTGGCCCATGCTTCCTCCTCCCAAGTATCAAGAAAATTGTTTCAATATTTTTTTTTAATATAATGCTGCTAACGGATAAACATGACACCAAAAAGCTTGGCAGAGGAAAATCTGTTTGAGTGCTGGGCAAAGATCAAGACAAGGGATGAGGGTCTGATGTTGTGCTGGAGCAGAATTGTCTGACAGTCACACCCAAAGACACTGTGAGAATAATAAAGTGGCAGACCCACATTTTAAGGCATCGATGCATTTAAGTCTCTAACTCACACGCACACACTCTCTCACACACACACACATGTTTCCAATGGAGTAGACAAGCAAGAGTGTAATAGTAAGTGGCAGGAATGGGGTTCGGTTCCCCATAGATCCCGCTGCACCGTGGTGGGCGATGGGTTTAGAGGTAGGTTCTGGAGTGTGTATGTGTGTATTTACACATGCCAGAATGAGTGTGTATTTGAGATTGGGTTGTTTTCACAGTAATGCAGGTGGAAGGAGTGGGACCCACCCGAAGCCACGAACAGAGGGCCGATTGTGTAGCAGACAGAGTGGGTTGGAGTAGTTTTCAGGAGAAGCAGGACAGAATGTTTCCCTCTAAGCAGTGACAGGTGGCAGAGACTGCTGTCACACTATATCCCTCTGTACCTCTCAAACTATTAAAGATAAAATCTAAAAGGAATAAACACAGATGTTGATATCTTCTTTATTTCAAAGTGCTATTGCTCAGTTGCTGATGATATAAGGAATACCATGTTTTGATAGTCTTGACAGCTGAATGCACCTCAGTCCTGCGGTTTTGTGATTTGAACTGCCATATTTTATCAGCTATGCTTCAAATCACATCTCTCCCTCCTCACTTCTCAGGCTGAAGTGTAATTTCCCAGCTCTAAATCCAGAAGTGCTACCAGGGGAGACGTTGGCTGGATTATGAGGTTAAAGCTTCATTGTGTCCCTGAACTGGTGAGAAAACGAAAAGCAACAAACTTGAGTGTGACCTGTGCTGGCGTGTGGTTCCAGGGAGAGCCCAGAGCAGCCCCAAAGCCCTGAGGTGTCTGAACCAACTCCACTCACCGCTCTCACTGCCTCAAAGTGTTATTGAGCTGGGGGCCTGGAGGGGCTGGATGGAAATATTGTTAAATGTTTTTGAACAGAGAAAGGCAAGATACAGTACAGCTGCACAGGGCCAAAAGCCACAACCCTGATTGTACAAGGTTATGGATCCAATTCACACTGTGTGTTTGATCAGATCTTGGGCCCCGGAGCCAAAGTGAAAAACTAAACATTGATCAACAATTATCCCCCTACTATTTTAAAGCAACTGTTTTCCTATAGAGCTGTTAAACAGAGCACAACTGATTTCAAGTTACTATTATGACTTTGGTTCTTACAGTTTGTGGTCAGTGAGATGATCGGTTTTACAGCCATGCTGACCACATCAGGAGAAGCTGGTTTTGTAGCATATCTGCTGAGGCAAACAAAATAAAAAAGAAATTTAACAGATAAGATATTACAAGTAGAGGTTTATATCCCCTATGAAAAATGGCAGTGTGATTTGGTTCTAATCAAGTTTGGCACTTACATAAATCCAGCATCGGGGACGTGTGGTAGTCATTTGGCTGCTAGTTCTAGTCATGTAAGTCTACGTGGTTGGGATTTCGAACTCTACATTGCTCCTTTTTGGTGAGTGAGTGTGTGTGTGTGTGTGTGTGTGAGAGAGGCAATATTGTAAAGCACTTTAAGTGCTATAAAGATAGAAAAGCATTTTATAAATTGTGTCCATTTAGCTTTTTCTTTTTTGTTGTCTTGTGAATTGATGATTTATTTCCTGTTTGTGTTGTGCTGTCGGCCTCTGCTGTAAGTGTAAGGAAAGGGAAGTTGTTCTAAATCACAGCAAGATCCAGCCACCTTCTGCTAATGAGAGAGGAAAAACTGGACAAACACAATACATGTAATAGTGCAATAAACTTCAAGAGGTGTCCAGTTATAATTGTGATAACAGCTTCTCCCGGAGCATCAGTTACTATCGGTGTCAAAAATTCACAAGGTTTGAGAACACTACGTCTTTCAGCATCAGGAAGCGTATCTGTTGACATCACCAAGCGGCCTGCGCCTGTCTGATCTGGTGGAATCAAATCTATCCTGCTGTGCTTTTATCTTCTCAACTAACTTTGGTCATTGCAGCAATTTGCATTGTTCTCTTGGACACATCACGATGGACAAATGAAGCATATGATTTAGAGGAATCAAGGTTATAAATGAGATTACACACACACACACACACACACACACACACACACACACACACACACACACACACACACACACACACACACACACACACACCCTCCCCAACACTCTTCAGTATAGAGTTAAAGAGAAAACTGTTACTGACAGCAGGACATTACACACCAATTCCCCTGGTCTCCCCCTAGCCTTCATAAATATCCCCTCGCCTGCTTCCCCTAATTACCTAGCATGAGCATGGCTGTTTCCACTTCCCTCTCACACATAATAGAAACTGCTTTTTAATATCCAGGCATCATAAAATGTCATGCTGACTTAACAGACATGAGGAGCAGAAGGAGCAATAACAGAAGGGGAGGCTGGGCTGAGTGTGTGTGCGTGCGTGTGTGTGTGTGTGTGGGGGGGGGGGGGGGGTGTAAGTGTTAGTAGTTGAGAATAGGGAAGGATGGGCAGGGGATGTTTAGACCCAGGATGGAGGCTTTCATTCATGTCGGTCCTTCTTCTGTTTGGGTTTTCTTTTATTAATTTTGAATTCTTTTTTATCTTCAGTACTGAGACATAAGGAAACAGATGGAGGTACCAATTATGTTTTTCCCCCGGTGGATTAAATGATAATAAAAAAAAAAGAAAATCAGGAGTATCAAGTCATTATGTGCACTTTTGATTTGCTTAATTTGAATGGCTTTCATAAGAGACCACTAGATAATTGCCAACATCTTACCCTCTGTAACCTTCACTTTCTCAACCCCCCCCCCCCAACATTTCTCAGCGTTTATTATCACTGGAAAACAGTCAGTAGATTTCAGATTAGTTGACTTTCTAGTCAGCTTAGCTGTTAATAGCTTGTCATTACTCAGCCATCTGAAGCATTTCAACAGGGCCATTAGTCAACCTGTAGCCAACGCCACCCACTGGGAGACGAACGGAGACGAATGACCTGCCAGTTTCTGCTGCATTTTTCACCCTCCTAAAGAAGACAGAGAGATGGCTTTCAGGGGTGAGGAATTTTAACGTACACCCCACATTAGGAGCTTGTTTGGAACAAAATGATATAAACACCTGCTAGTTTTCTACCCTGAGATGTATTATTGCTCTCAGGTGTTCAACTTGTTTGACATGGAGGGCATAATTTGGTCATGATGACTGTTGAATTCCAGAGGAAAAAAAACGAAACCCAAACAAAACAAAAGTATAACTATTTCCAGCATTCCTGTTCGCCAGGCCCAGCATTCTGCCTGCCTCTCTGGGCTTTCATTAATTTTTCACTGGGCAGTGTTTGATGGATAGGTTGTATTTATTCACTGCTGGGTGTCTGCTATGTGAATATGACTCATTTTGGGGCATTACATATTCATGGCTTGGGATAGGCTGCATACAGGAAGTTATAATTAATGTGTCACAGTAGGAGGTGTTGGGAGACGGCAGGTTTGTCGGGGGGCGTTGTGGAGCGTTATGTGATTTACAGTGCAAACAACTGGGAGGATGTTTGTCTGTTGTCCAAAAATTGAAAAGGAGTTATTTCCTTTTAATACAGGCCATATAAGTTGTCCAGCAAAATGATGTCCTGTGGGCGCTCTGGAGATGCACAAACTGTGAGATTCTTGGCTTATGTTTACAGCAACTGTTTAAAATGATAATTTGGTGGCTTTTTTTGGTTTGCTCATGTGTTTTTTGTTCATCTTTGTTCCCCTTTTGTGCTGCAGGAGTAAAACTAAACTAAAAGAGATGTATGATATATTGGCATGTCAGAAGTACGTCGATCTGAAGGTATTGGTCGTTTTTAAATGTATGAGTACAATATCTCCTCTTTTTCAAAAAGGAAAACTGTGACAAATATGATTAACATATATGATGGCATGATTCAATCACTCTTCCGAATGCTGAAGAAATAAACCATATCGTAACTTTTTTCAAATTCCTAATGTTTGCATGTGTTTTTCATTTATTCCGAAATGTGAACATTGTAGATGTTTTTATGTAGATAATATTGACATCGGGAAATGCCATCTATGGCCCAGATCAGTTGGAAAATATCGACATATCGGCAAAAAAGAAAAAACAATCCAACTTTGTGCATCCTTTAAAATTACAAAGTGTTCAGAAGTTTAAAGCCATTTCCTGATCATATTTTTTATTCTGGGTTATGTAACTTTCTAGATTTATGAACAGTCCTGCAAGGGCCTTTTTCTTTCTTTCTCTTGAAAATAAACAATAAAATAAGCTGTACCAGACATGTCGTAATCATTGTTCAATAAATAATTTGAAATGTTCCTGTCAGTGTAGGCCTCAAAATCCAGTATTAGTCATCTGACTGTGTGAGGAGGTGACAGTGCCATGGAATGAGATTCATACTGGAAAATGGCAATAGAGCCAATAAAAGCACATTTCCTTTATTGTAGGCATCGTGCAAAATCCTCCTTGTTCTGTATGGTGATTACCTGCTACCAGCATGCCACAGGGGACAGAAGGGATAAGACCCCTGCAGGCCACTGAAGAAGACAACCAATAAAATACTTGAGAGGCGTGTGTGTGTGTGTGTGTGTGTGTGTGTGTGTGTGTGTGTATGTGTGTGTGTGCGCATGTGTCTGCCCAACACTTGGCTAGTGTATGTGTGAGGTTGACTGGTGTGAGTTCCTCTAGTTAGATTTGGCTGTTGTAGTAATAACTCCCCCCCCCCCCCCCCCCCTCCTGATAATGGTTCATCTCTCCAGCGTTCCCAACCTCAACCTCTGTGTGGCTTTGGTGTGAGCCAAGGTCCTGAGCAATAACTGGCCTTAATCATATATGCCTTTGTTAGTGTTTGTGGCTCCAACCATTTTCCAGGTGCATGACCTGATTTTTCTGCTGGGTAGGTGGTCTTGAGGAGGCAGGGGACCGTTTATCATGGAGCAACTGCCCATTAGAGGGAGGGCCTGTGTGGATGTGTGTATATGTGCATTTGCAGGAATAGTTTCTTTTCTAATGCAAAGTGACTGGCAAAATTATGGTGGTGTTTTTTTTCCTTTTTTAATTTTTTTTTTTTTTTACTCACGCTTTTGCACAATGGTTTTTGCTGTAAAGGATTCTTTTCTTCTTTGTGTAAATATGATGGCTGCACTGACTTTGCGGATGTCAGCAGATCTGGATCCCTCGGCGGAGCACTATAGCCCTGTAAAGAGAGGAGCGTTTCAGGCCAAGGCAAATATGGTAAAACCAGTGTGAGACCAGTGCTAATGGTAAATGTCAACATAATCGACAGTTAGAGCACACATGGACCGTTAACATAATCAAAGGTAGTTTTGCGTTGTTAGTAGTAGTTTAGTTAGGGATAAAACTAAGTTATGAAATCCTTAAGCACTGCCGTGGATGATTGAGCACGCCCCTCTACTGCAGCAACGTGCAACTGATCGGAAGCAAATGAAGCCTTTAAAGTTGATGCAAGCATGTCCACCATGTGTCCCAACTTCTGCCTGTATACAAACGCTGGTAGAACGGATTGCTGCTACATCCTCCGCAGCATGATGATCACGTGCCATGCTAGGACGATCCTCAGTAAGACCTTGAGGTTTTTACTAATTTTGTTCCCTGTGAAAAATGGGGTTTCTTTTTCAGCATTTGCACCTTGCACAGATTGTAAATCCCCTCCCCCCCATAAGTAAATATATAGATAAAAAAATCATTTAATTTTTCACACATTAATTGCAAACAGAGTCTAGTAATAAGAGAGAGTTTCAGTCTTCTTCAGATTGTATTTTTGAACTTGTGCTTTTTCTTAAAGAGAGGATAAAGGTCATCTTTGGTCCATGTTGGGCTTCACCTGAGACTTGAGGAATGTTCCAGACAGCCACTAAACAAACTCACGGCTGTTTGAAGCCACAGCCCAGGTCTCAGCTGTGGGCCAGGAGGAATTAGAGCTGATCCTTACTGGAGGAACGATGTAGTCTTTCACAGCTTTGACCCCATCCTTATTCATGCTTTCTCGTGAGTGCCGGAGAGTGGTTAGGCCAGTCTCAGCCACTGTTTCCCTCCCTACCCCCATGTCTCTATTCCTCTCCTTGCCAACATATTTTCACTGGCCATAATCCTATTAGAGGCATTTATATCGTTTATTGTCTGACAGGATTAGATTTGGAGAGGTATAATAAGAAGATTTTTAGATTCTGAATGGGGTCTCTGTCCCTCCTGCTAGCTTTAACCAGATTTGTTATTGTATTATGTTATATAATCATATCTGTTTCCATATCGTGCTGTAGTTTTGTTTAAGCTGCTAACAAGACATTGGCTTTACTGTAAATCGGCTCTGATACAGATGGTGGATGTTTGACATAGATTTTAGGGCTTAGTAATGGTTTGTTTTTAGGATTCTGGCAAAGGCCACACCATATGTGAACCTTGTACAAGGCTGGGGTGGGATAAACATTATTTTGAAGTTGTCTGGATCCAGTTTTGAGAATGTAGTCTGTCTTTGTAGTTCCTCTAATTTTTTAACAGATGAATTCCTTTTGAACCAACAGCAATCCGGTTGCAGTATTTTGTCTCACACTTTTGCTAAATTGATATACACTCATTGGCCTCTTCGTACTTGGACACTCCACTGTGACCCAATACAACCTGCGTTTACAAAAATATTAACTTTTGATAGAAATGTGTTCATTTGTAATTTTCAGTGGTTTTGAACTGGGCTGCATTATGCAGTGTTCCTAATATTTTGTCCACCCTATTAGCATACAGAAAAACTGTTTGCATATTAATATGTATGTATGTGTGGATAGATAATATATATTGATTTGAAAAGTCAAAACTTTTTATTTTAAGAACCATAAAGCCTCTGAACCATTAATTCAGTGGATATAAATGCTGTTGCTTCGTCTCATATGCAAAATACCTTGTTATTTTTGGGGAGAAATAAAAAAAAAACAAAAAAAAAAACAGGCAGCCTGATAAAACTAAAAGACTCAGCAGTGCCTTTTCGGTTAAATGTTTTAAGATTTTATGTGTTCATGGTTTGTGAAATTCACTATTGAAAATAGTCCAGTCTGCCAAGGAAGGGCGCGTGTTTTAATTAAATTCCAACACTTTTCAGAGGCTTCTCAAAACTCAACATCAGATAGAATGTGAAAACCAGATGCTGAATTGTGAGTGTGTTATGTTGGTTTGAGTTCCAAACAAACGCAGATAGACTCTGGACCAAAAGGCTCAGTTCGTGCTCAAGTCAAACACAATCAAAGTAACTTAAAATATGGGCAGGACTGTATTGAAATGGCCATAGATGCTGATAGAACATGTATCTTTCCCTCGTCTGTGCATTTACTCAGGTTCCTTTGCACTTGGCAATCCACTCCCATAATTATTGACAACACCAACACAACAAACACAACAAGAATTATGGTAATATCAAATTTATGAAGGCCTGAACCTGGTAGAGTTTGCATCTTAAAGCTCTGATTATAGACTTCAATCTGGCCACTGTCTTCCAACACCTTTTGGCCTGACCAATCACTGCTTAGTAGCCATAGATTCTGCTTTGAGGACTGATTGATTGTTTTGCATGAGAACGTGGCTTTTGCCTTCTCACATAGGTCAGTCAATCTATCAGTCAATGAGTTGTACAGGTAGTCCCATCAGGAAGTGTGATGCAAACCAGCACAAGTCCAATTCCCATTTGTACTCACTTGTATCTGGAAAACAAGAGTTTTAACGTGCATGACAGGAAATATAAAAATTATTTAAGGCCTTCCCAGGTTTTTGCCTTTGATGGATTCTGAAGGTGCTGATTTTTGACTCCAGAAAGTCTGTGGCACATCTTGAAAACAATATTACAAGTCTCGCTTGTGAGATTACAACCAATGAGGCTGCACATGTCACGGTGACAAATCTAAATAGGTCACGGTACCAGAGTTCAGTTATTGTAAGAATCGAGCAGCTCAGAAATTAGTACCCAAAATCCAGTAACAAGTTCCCATTGTTGAACATCCGGTTCCCTCGTCTCGAATTCTGTGAGTTTTTGGTTAAGTGACATGAATAAGTGAGGTCTGATGTTAACGCCAAAACTGTTTTTGACTTTTGTACTTGGACTGCTTTTTTCTCCCACGGCATAGAACGCGTCACTAAATTGCACACGCATAAATTTTGAAGCTTTTATGCATCCTAAAAATGTCAGTTGCATAGAAATGGGCAGAAGTTGTTGAAGTCATCACGGCAAACACACATAGAAGAGAAAAGAAGATGCATGACGTTTTGTAGTTCCTGGGTACTGTAGCTTTCCTAATGTTTACAATGCGTATCCCAGCGTTACATTTATGTGTCTAAATTCATAAAAGTCGTGTTCACTTGTGAATATTCTCTTGCGGTACAGAACCTGTAACGATCATAAACTTTTGGTCTACATGGAACTCATTTGCAGGAATTCAAAATCCAATGCACATAATCGACTGTTGGTTGAGGGAACCCGGTGCAATGCAAACTTATGTCCTCCCTGTTGTTTTTTAAAAAACTGTTTTCCTTCTATATAAATATTTCTGATTTAAATCGTCCTTTCAGTATTATGCTGGTCCTTCAACCCGTTTTCCAGAGTCATCCTCAATCATTTAGTTAGTTCTCCATCATTAATCACAGGCTTTTTGAGTTGTTCTGGTTCTGACTGGACAGGCTGTTGGGAGAAATACTCCACTAGTATTTCTGGCTGACTGGAGCACAACACACACACACAAACACACACACACACACACACACACACACACACACACACGCACACACACACACACACACACACACACACACACAAACCTGATGTGGAGGATGCAGGCGGCAGGATTAATTGGGCCCAGTAACAGAGGGATCAGCAAGTTTGGTGCTCTTCACATGCTGCTCATCCATATGGCAGCCCACCATGATTAATAGTTCAGGTAAGAACGTCTCAGATTGTGGCAATCATAATTGAAATACTTTTCAAAAAAACAGATTTATATTCTCACAAAGAAATACTTGAAAAGTTCACTTTTTCAATTCTACTTGCTTCAAGCAAATGCAAATCCAAAAACTGTG
Organism: Aulostomus chinensis; assembly: GCF_037954235.1. Classification (NCBI taxonomy): domain Eukaryota; kingdom Metazoa; phylum Chordata; class Actinopteri; order Syngnathiformes; family Aulostomidae; genus Aulostomus; species Aulostomus chinensis. Next base: position 22,447,610 of record NC_141321.1, read on the forward strand.
TATAGAATTTTCAATAAGTGAGACTTTAAAGGTGATTTCACAAGTTAAGCAGATATGCAAAGCATTCATTTACAAGTGGAACATGTAAGCTACTTTGCAATATTGTCAAGGCCAACTCAATCAAAGTTGCTCCAAGAAAGGGACGGCCTTGACTAAAAGTTAACTCCTACCACCTGCCATTATTTTTAGTTCAGAAAACAAAATTTGGCCTCATTAGGTTTGGTATTTATCATATTTTTATTTTACATGACTGGGTCTAAAAGTGTGTTTCCTTGCAAAAGGTGCCACAAATTGCCCCGGGTCTTATTTGCCTCTGTGGGCAAAGGCTTTAGTGTTGTGGTCAGCACTCCTCTGGCTCTTTGAATTGCAAATCACCTCAGTAACTCAAAAGTAATGCAGGTGGGAACGTCACCTCCTGTCATTTTTCTGCATTTAGGTGCATGGGGCACCATTGTAGAGGAAGTGCAGTTATTGTTTCTGTCTCTGGTGTAAGTCTTCCTTATTGTAGGAATGACTAGGGCCTGCTTTCTCAACCTCCACATCTCTAATGTGCCAGAAGGCTCCCTTAGCTGTAATATTTCCCTTCCGCAGGCATTAAGGTGTTGTGCAGTGAGGCCTCTTCCTGATTAAAGGAAAAAAGTGGAGTGGAACCGATGCGTTGGCCTGATTCACACAACAAAGAAACTTTTGATCTCACGTGGACCAAAGGCGTACTAGAACTTTCCAAGTTCTTGTTGATGAGTGTTGATTATTGAAGAGTAACTTTTCTGTTTGACTGGCTTGGTGTCAAACTTCTTACTTTTATTGCACCCACCAAATTACTCCCATTCTGTTTGTTTTGAAGATGCATTGTCTGTTTCAGAGCTGTTTTTCTTTTACTTGGTAAAACTGTTTTGAGGGGAAAGTACCACCGTGCTTAAACATAAAACCAAAGAGCTGAAACCTACAAATTAAATTTGAATTTTCATGTTCTGAGTATTTAACAATGCCAGGATCTGAGAAGAGAAGATTTATGACCGAATGTATTTTTCACATGAAAGTTTCTTTTAATCTGTATTGAAACGGTATCTCTCCAGATCCAGAATCAAAGCCAAGGTGTTGGTGAATGTACCGATGTCAAACCTTAATCGTTCAAATTAATAATTTTTTCTTTTTCAATTTAACTGTGTGTATTATGGTTGTATTGTAACCTATAGACCCGACTGACTTTGTTATCTGAAACAATTATATGTCCAACCTTAAAAATATATTCATCATGTAGAAAAATTACTGCTACATTGGCGGGGGTAAATGTATGTATGTGTCTATTTTCCCTTGGTTCCAGAGACTAGTGTCATTATTGAACTCCATGTGTAAGCATCAAATGGATTACTCACTTTTTTTATCACCCTGTGCTGCAGGGGTGATGCAATTATGTATGTGTGTTTGTGTGTATCGAAACAATAACACACTTAAGTTATGTATATGCTTCCTCCATGCAAAAGTACACACCGTATAGTCATGTCGAATAGGAAATATTAAGATTCGATTTTTTTAAAAAATCCTCTTTTCTTGGTGAGTTGTCAGATTTGTCTCGTTGTCAGTTTACTGCAGACCCTCTCTGTATTTTATTAATTTTTTTTTACAAATGCAAAAGGACCATATCTGACCTGGAGTTTCTTAATTAGTGACACAGCTGATTATGTGGCAGGCAGAGTAGCGGGTGAGGAAAACCACTTAGGGGTCAATACAGGGCTTCTCTCTCTTTGCCAGGCTAATTAATTCACCATGTCTTTCCTCTCATTGCCTGCAGCCCATTATGACTTTAACATTGTGAAGCTCCATGTGTTTGAAATTGTTTTTTTTTTCTCTTTCTTTTTCTAAATTCCCAAACACCTTGTTGTTTTTTTTTTTTTCCCCTGTCAAATGAAATAACCAGAGATAAGACAAGGACACGCATTCATGTAGACAATATTATTTGGAACAGGATATGATTTAAAATAAGAGGTGTCTTTGCATTTTGAATGCAGTCTAATCCGTTTATAATTACAGAGTGAGGAAGTGAAATAGTGGTCCAAGGGTTTGAATGTGTAATCCCCTTCATGTGCATAAACATGAGCACATTTCATCAACGGGGCTGGACAAAGACTTCTGGATAATTACCTGGGGCAAGGTGTATTTCGATAGACCTATCCCCTCCACTTTCTGTATAAATAATGCATACAGGGTTGAAATCAGAGAAGACTCGGCAATGTAAATTTACCTTCAAAGGCTGGCGTAAAATTAGGCAGCTCATCCATGTAGACGGGAAATGAAGCAATGTCTCTATTGTGAACGAAACAAAGCATAGCATAGATTCTGTATCTGTAAATGTCAACGGAAAGATAGGATTTATTTGATTTATCTCCCATAATATACAGTAGCACGGCAAGAACGTAGAGAGTCGAACCTTGATGTTGACACTTGCATCAACTGGAGGATTTCCACACAGACCCAGACGTCACAGTATTGTTACGTATGCCACATTCTGCTCCGTAACAAGACCGAGTACCACTCGTTACAGAGGCCAACATTTGTATTGTATGGAAGTCATTAATTTAGCAAAAAAGACACAGATGTTAGACCTGGTGTCCCTGACCCTATGAACACCATAACCAGTGTTGTCTGACCATTGCATTCTGCCAGTAAATCTGTCTTCATTTGTAAATTGAGTTTATTGTTTCTTTAAAACCCAAGTCTGATTTAAAATAAAGTACCAAATGTAGTCAGGTCGATGCCACTGCTCTGTGACCACCTTGTTACTGTATGTTGTCAAAGACCACACATGGGCAAAATACAGCCTTCGTGCTAGAACTGGCCCGTGGACCATCTCAATCACCCCCCAAAACAAACAAACAAACAAACAAACAAACAAACAAACAAAACAACAACAAAAAAAACACTTAACTGATGTAAAAGTCAGAATGGCCCTTTAGATATTTTGCCCACTCCTGTCCTAGAAGCATGTGACCCTCCTACAAAAAGGGCATTGCATTTAGAAAAAACATTTTTAAAAAGGTGAAACCTTCTCAACCATCCGTCCATCAGCAGCGTGTACAGCTGAAAAGCAGATGTTCCTGACTACAAACAATCATCTTTTTAAATACAGCCTTATATCACGGCATTGATTGTTGCTGATGGACAATTGACAATGCGGAGCTAATTGTATGTTGATGAAGTTCATTAAGACTATCGGAGCGAAATTTATTTCAGATTGATGACAACAGAGATGAGTTTTGATACCACAAGGGATATTTCCAAAGCATCCCATTCTTCTTCCTGTAATCAACACATAAATGAGCCACTGAACGGAGCAGAAAAGTCCCTGTCTTAGTCCATGTGTAATAAGCTCCATAAAGTCTCCCATAAATCACTCTAATTGAAAATATTCCTCCCTGGCCGCCACTTACGCGACACCTCACACAGACAGTTGATGCTCCATTTGAACTCCACGTGAACTGGAGACTCGACCGTCTCCGGCTGAATGACACGGACATGAAAGAACGGAAAGATCCGTTCTGTTGATGTCACATGCAGAGAAATTCAAGCTGACTGTTGTTTAATTACTCATTTATTATAAGGATAATTCATTGCTAAAATCTGCTTGGTTTTTGTTTTGTTTTTAAGCTCGTCACTGTGTTTGAGTTTATTTATTTTTGCTCAAATTTAGGGTCATTTGAAAATTGCTTTGTTTTGTTTACCGTATTCGTACAGATGGTTCACGAGCCAGACTTAAAACCAGTTGATTTGAGACAAAATTATTGGCAGACTTTCCAGTTTGTGAAGAACAATCTCAATCACTGTTCTTGATGGCATGCTATCTGCAGTCTTCAAAAAATTGAAAAATAGCTGCATATTTCAGCAACATGATTTGAACCTAATAAAAAAGGCATGTTCTCAATGGTTGAAACACCTTTCATTTTTTTTCCTTCAATTTTCTGGCCAAAGAACACTTATATACTGCGGACCCCCCCCCCCCCCCCACCTGTAATATTCCAATAAATGAACATAAATGAACATAACTGAACAATCCCGTCCCATCATTTGTCCCCTCCGCATCACTAACGTCTCTCCCTTGTTTTGTAGTCATGCATCCTGAACCAAAGGACCCTTAATGAAAATCGCGCTTACAAGCTATTACCTCTCTATTCACTACTGATCATCAGTGCAAGTAATCATTTGAAAAAAAACATAATAAATAGATAAACTGATAATTTATAAAATAGATACAGTCTTGACCCCCCGCTGCATTATCCAGAGGCCCGTGCTGACCTTGATTATACAGGTTACCCCACCAGGTGCTGAGGGTTTTAGATCACATCATGGTAGCTTTTGAGCCCCAGGGAGCGGTGAGAGACCTCAGCATTAAGGCACTACATTAAATCTGTCTCATACCAGTCCCATTAAAGACCACTCCATCACCATTACACAGGTCATACTGCTCCCTACTCATGTGAGTGGTAAAAGAGTGGGTATCAGCCTGACTGTTCTCAGGTCTGTAGTGGAGCTTGACAAGTGTCTGATTTTTTTGATTTTTTTTTTTTGTCCTCCTGAATTTGAACTGTATTGAACACTTGGATCTTTCACTTTTATGCTAACCCTGCTATGTCAGACGTAATTGGTAAAACTTAACAAGAGGCTCACATTTTCCAGTGTAACAGCTTAAAAACACAGGATATGTCAGCAGCCGTCGTTGCATCATTCCATTGTAACTGATTGGAACCACTAGGACGGACGCCAGATCTCTATTTTTACACAAGTAGTTCATTTTTTTTCTCTCTTCGTGAGGATCTGTCACAGGACTTCATGACCTGTGTGAACGCTCCAAGGCTGTGGACAGCTTCAGAGATTTATTTCCTATTAATACACACACATTCACCAAACACTCACAGTACATCGTTGACTCATGAGTTTCATGGCTTCAAGCCAATGAACCGTTTTCTTAAAAAGAGATTTTTCTCCCTTTTTTTGGGGGGGGGGGGGTAATTTCACATCCTTGGTGGAATCGATGAAGCACATCTGTGCTGCCAAATAAAGACGAGAATTTTTTTTCTGTGTGTCCTTGTTGCGAGAGGAATCAGGTGATGGTGGATGCTATTTTGGCACAACCTGCCTTTTAGTTTAGCTTTAATACTTTGTAGGTATTCAAGAACCCTCTGAATATATTTTCATGGCTGTGAGCTGAGGACAGGTGTAAGCCCGAGACGTAAGTTTTCAGGATGTCCATTCTCATTGAAGTGATAGCTCAAGAAAAACGTGAGGAAATTTCTTTAGAATATCCACTAGGACTCAAGGATGAGCTAAAACGATTTGGAAGGTCAAAGGTCAAGGTCACTGTGACAGGCACACATCTCAGAGACATATAAAACAATGTAGTATTTCCAGTTTTAATCCAAATGTCTGCAGTGTATATCTGTTCTTCTCTAGCTGTCAACTGCCAATGATTTCTTTGGGGTAAATAGAAGTTGATTGGCTCTATTTACTGCTTTATCATTTCTGAAAATGCGATTTTTACCAACAATTTTAACAGCAAAACCTGCAATGGCATCTGTAAACATCTGTTTATTGGGATAAACCCTCCATCTATGTAGCAAATACTGTGTACGTGTGCTTGCTGAGGAGACATAGCAAAGGTACGAAAACAGACATAATAAAAATAAACATGTCTGTTGGGGCTCACTTCTACATTCATCATCCCATCTGAGTGAGCCTGCTGGGCTGGTTCAGCCTGGGAAACTCCATTTGTCACCTGCTAAACGCTGCCAATGTGCATGGAGTCCCTGCTGCTGCTGCCGTTTCCAGGGAAGAGGACCGGGTTGTACATTTCTGTTGTGAAGACTTGTAATGTGCAGATAAGAGTAAAAGGTGTATTTGAAGCCACAGTAATCAGTCTGCCTATTACTGAGTCTATCAACAGGTCATTTATAAAATTGACTGAATTGAATATTGCTTTCTCAATTGTTCATTGAATATTTTAGGACAGTGTATAAACTGTGTTTACATCTTGTCCAGTTAGCCAACAAACTTAATAGTAATTGCGCGGACTGTCAGGTAAGTTCCTTGTCTTGTATGTGTTCAAACATATTACACCAAAGTGTGTACAAAACATTCCCTGCAGTGTTACGCCACAAAAAGGCTTCTGCGTATTGTAAAGTTAACATTGGAACAAGCACAGTCCCATTGTCTGACTGTAAGTACAATAAAAGAGAAAAAGAGTTTCCCCAAATGACAAAAGAGGGAAACAAAAACCTTACAAAGCACTATAATTGTCAAGGCGAGAAATAAGAGGCACTCTGACATTTTTTCAACCGTGGAGCTATACATTATTTATCTGGAGAGTTTATATCAGATTGCAGATACTGAGGCTGAGCAGTACAGCCATTTTACATCCCGGTCCCTTCCCTGTATTTTATGATAAATGTCCTCAAAGTGCTCTGCATTTTACCCAGAGTGCACATAAACTACAGGCTAGCTAAAGCCATAACTCTCCCAGACCCACTCTCACAATTGCAAGCACCACTCCACAGATTCTCTTTCACAGTCCCAAAATGTCTTCTCTTAGACTCAGTCTTCTTGCATAAATAAACTGAAACTGGATTAATAACCTCATCAGGGTACTAACAATTGAATATAAATGTACGATATTATTTTACATTTAATATCTCAAAATGACAGCAAATGAAATTTCACCAAATGGCCCCTCCTTTTGACAGGGAACAGGTTCTTTGTCCATTCGTTATCCTTAATTTGAGCTCTTCTGCGCACCCTGGTACACAGGGAATTGACAGAAAACCAAACTTTTCTTTTAGGGTTTACAAGGAAAATACTTCCTTATTGTTCCCACTAACTCAGAAACATTTGAACCCCCAGCTGTGCACTCCCTTGAGCCCGCCAATTCTATTAAGATGCTCAATTTTCTCTGCATTTGTAAACCTGCTAGACGTCTATAACTAATATAAAATAGGTAATATGAAGGCTCGACAGAGTTGTTATCAGGTTTTGCTCAATATACCGCCCCATAAATCATCTTGTATTTCACCGCAAACCAAATAACTTTTCCCTATTCATGCTCCATGTTGATACTGGCCACGCTAGCGCTAACTTAAGTAAGGCTAGTGCTGCTAACATAACCACTAGCTCTGTCAAACTTGGTCCTTCTGCCTCTCCCATGATTGTTTCATCCATTTGAGTAAATCAGGCTAAATGCTGGTTGCTAAAGGGCCTCATTTTTTTTCCTGACATACTGGAACAGCACATACTAGGAGAGTGTCTTCACAGAATGCAAATTTAAAAAAGTATATTTGTTTATTTGGGAAGCAACAATTTTTTGGATGTTCCCCAGTTTGGGAATCATTGCTATTAACTGTATTGATAAGAATCCGTCGTAACCTCTCCACAAAAATTGTTTTGTTATTTTTTTTTATTTTGAAAAATATGTTTGACTTATTTTTTAATTTTCAGGATTACCAGGGTATGTTATTCAGTTCTGCACCTTTTCATTTTGCATCTGCCCAAGGACAAAGTATGTGAAACATTGGTCATTTTTATTTATTAGTGGTATTTTAATAACAGATGGAATGCTTTTCTGTTTTGGAATATTATTGACTCCAGCCAACATAATCATATTTCCTTAAAGCAATTATAATACAGTACAAATATGAAAATGATTAAGTTCCTTTTATTTTATAATGAAGTTGAAAAAATTGCCAGTTTGCTGCACCCCCAGTCTCGTGCCGACAGGCAATAGTGTTTTCCTGAGTGTTTTTTTTTTTGAGGACGAGGAGTAAACTATAATAATTCTTAGTTAAAATTACTAAAAAGAACCTTATACATTTTCAAGAGTTTCTTTTATTTCTTTTCTAACCATGACATCATTGTTCCAGTCTACCAAAAGATCTACGGAGCTCTCGTTCATCTTCCGATAGAAGTTGGCTCTCTTTTTTCACATATAAACTCTAAAGTTTTGTCCAAGATTACAGATTAGATTGCATTTAAACTAAGATAAAAATCCAACTGTCCATATCTGAACAAACTTCTGAAGAGGAACCGTGCAAAATACAAGAAAAGTCCATTTTCAGTGTTTTTTGCACCAGAGGCTTCACTTAGCTACATGATACCTGAATTGACTGAATATTGGACCAGAATTCTTTTCAAACTATCTCTGATTTCATGAATTATGCTTACAGGCCTCTTAAAATCAGATTTCCAATGAGTAGAGGAAATTTAAGCTCTCATCAACGACTGTGAAAACAGCCTTCAAGTAGCTCCTCTCATACGTTTTTCCTCCAAACATTAAAGCTCAAAAATCCAAAGAACCAAAAGGAAAAACACATTTTAAATCAGAGGAGGACTTTAAATTTGTTCTGCAATTAAGAACCCAGTCGTTGAATTATTATAAGATAAAATAGAGGCCAGTTCCCTGTAGATGAGCCAGCAGGATCTTATGTGGCTGTATAGATCTTTTGGAGGCTTAAGATACATAATCAATAATTGGATATCTTACATGGCCATTGTGACCAAACTGAAAGGTTTTAATAATGAGGGGCCAAGGGTCTGCTCTCACTATTATCATGCAGGGACGTAGGGTCAGAGTTTACCTGACCTGTAGCTGCAAAATGATTGCATCAAACTGATGCCTCGTGGATCACTGAGTCTATAAACCTGCACTTCCGCCAATTGCGATCTTGATTAAGGGCTGTTTTCTCTTCTTTAATGAGTGAGATTGTTTTCTCTCCAAGTTTAAACTCCTTTATTAAACAGGTTTTCAGCTCCATGCATGGACCAGTGCATAAATCATCATAAGCAACTCCCATGATAATTGAATCTCATTGAATATATGGGATATGCAGGGTAAAGTAGTACCTGTGCTCCCTTTCCCCACTAAAAATGTCAATGTTTTCTCAAAAAATTATTTTGTATTATGTTACCAGTGGTGCATTTTTTTTGTTAGCTCACCTCTGGCATTAGGTTTTCCATGTTTTTATGGGAGGCGATCTTGGTGATGCCCCAGGGATTTCTGTACATCATAGTTTAGATCTGAAACCCAGATTTTTTTTTTCTGACTATGAATTTAGACCTTCATGGAACAATTTGCAAAACTTCATTAAAAAAAATGCAGCTGTTATTGAAAAAGTAGGTCCAGTTGCTCTGACATGGAAAGGCTCCACTGTCTAGTTTGAGTGTTTATGATGTTTGACCAATATGGAGTAAGAAACTAGAGCCTTCTGTCATGCATAGTTTGTTCTTTCTGACCATGTTTGCTCAGCTGGAAGTAATGTTTGCCCACAGGATGACTGGGTAAGAGTGTTTCTCATCTGCATACATGTCTGACAGGGACTTTGAAGGGACTGTTTTGACAGAAATGTGTGGGACATTTGAATGTAGGATGAAAGAGTGATTTCTACCCAATCACTGGAACCTTAGACGAAAGTCTTTCCTTCGCACCAACTTTCTTTCAACTGTTCCACAAGGCAGCTTTACAGATTCTTAACTATTGCCAAATGGGACTGAACCAAAAGATACAGAAAAGAAAGCTTGCTTTTGTTGAACTGATTGTTTTGAATTGAGTTTAAAGTAATTCATAGTTTTAGTCTGTTAATTTTGGTTAGGACTTTACTGAATGGTTTTGAAGAGGTAGCTTGGAAGCAGAAAATTAAATCGGAACTTGGAAATATGTTTCTCCAGGTCTTATGAACATATTGCAAGACATTTCATTGGGACACAGTCTGAGTGGCCACTGTGACTTTCCATGGATGCAGTAACGCTGTAATTTACAGGGATTAGTGGCAGAGCTGAAATCAGACAGAGTGACATACCTGGCAACAAGTGTTCCACTGCATCTACTGAGCAGCTGTTAAAAAGCTGTTGAAATTAACTTCAAATTAGCTGTTATGCAATTTGGGTACATCTGCTCACTTTCATAGTCCCGACCCAATTCATCGCAGAGCATTTGTCTACATTGTTGAATAGACTGAAGGCCGTGTGGGTAAGTTTTGCGGACGTGCTAATGATAGATGTTGGTTGCACTGACGTCACATGGTCACACGCCTGGAATTCCATCTGGGTCAGCTCTTACCACCACTTCCTGGTGGTTTGTGGATGGCTAGTCAGCATCATGAAAGGATCCAGAGGCTGCTGGCCCCATTCTACTCCGTCCTCTTAAGACCTTCACTGAACCTCTGGGAACACCTCGACTGTACCGCCCCTATTAACCCACACAAGATCCAAATCCCTGGATCTCATTTATTGCGCAGATATCTTCATTCCTCTGTATCCCCACCACTCCCTCTTTCTCTGTCTGTCTTTATTTTGCTGTTTCTGGTGATTGGACTTTCATATCGAATCATATTTCAGAGATTCACATTCCCCCCTCAGAGTAGAAACTCTGCCGGCCTCAGTTGGGAAATTCACCCTGATTGCCAGGACTTCTGGAACCCTGTAAAGTTGACGTGCTTCTTTTTTGTTTGTTTGTTGAGAGAGATTGAGGGAAGGATGTGGGGAAAGAAAAGCGATGAACAAATAAGGGATTTAGGGAGAATAATTTCTGAGGTTAAATATTGGATTACCCATTTTTACCCCTGCCCTAACTCTGTGGTCAGTGGAGCGCTGGAAGGCTGTTCTGGACAAATATACCATTATGTTTTACCATCTGTCCCTCTAGAGATGTACAAGTCACACTGCATTTAAAAGGAAGCATTTTAATTGGTACTTGGATGATACATCAGTTGGGACCCAAATAGATTTTGCATAATGATCCACGCTTGAATCCTAAACACAGGTCCTTATAGATGAGCCATATGTGACCTTGTCTTAGGGCACAGATGACCCAAAGAGGCTGGTCCTCTAACCTTGCAGACCTCCAGGACCCTTCTTTATACCAGCCTGCTGAGGGGGTCACAACATGTAACCTGCAGGTAATTTGGTTCATTCTCTAGAGTTCTAAAAGGAAAAAAAAAACAAAACTATATACATCTGATTGATCATGTTTTTAATTAGTGTGTGTGTGTGTGTGTGTGTGTGTGAATCCTAAGCATATGTAGCTGACATTTTCTGCATGTTTAATCAACACAACTTAGGGGTTCAAATGGTGTCGAAATCAAAACAGGTCCAAGAAAAATCTCAGCCTTGCTGCTCTTATTCCCAAATATCCGTTTTTTTTTAATATCTTCTCTGTTTGCCCATTCCCCTCTGTATGCCCTCTCTTGGGACCCGAGGGAGCCTTTTGATATGCCCCTTCTCTCTTGGCAAGGTTGTATTTCTTCATTAGACCCTCTGGGGGCTGCCAGCATCCCAGAGGATGTCAGAGTACATTAATTCTCATCAGGACATGGGTCCTCTCAGGTGTGAATGGCAGCCAGCAGCTGTCGACGGGGCTCTCTCAATCCTGCCGAAACTCATACATCACCCGGTGCATGCACACACGTATGCATACATGCATGCACACAGACATACAGGTAACAGAAATGAAAAGCCAGACGCATGTGTGCAGTTGACAGAATCATCACATGCTGGGGAAGGTTTATGCTGAAATCTGAACATATCTTAATTTAACAGCTGACCCATGATAATTACAAATGCAGCCATATATCTTAAAGTCTTTAGGGGGACTGAATGCCGTCTCTGCTTAATTTTCCATGTGAGTAAATTTACTGGGTGCATTAGAAGAGCCTTTGTGATTGCCTCATAGCTTCTCCTAACCACCATAGGGATAGATCACTTAATCTCCCTCTCTTCCTCTGTTTTTCCCCTTTCAAAGCATGATATAGCCTTGCATGTGTTTTACCAAGATATTTTCTCAAGTAATTACATAAAGTAATTCCTCCCATTGCGGTTGTTATGGCTCCCTGCAGATGTGTATACAAATTACTCATATTTGCTCTGTGGTCAAAGCTGTGAGCTGTCCCACAAGACATTGGGTTTACAAAGGTCTGCCTATTAAAGCCATTTGTTAAGGTCTTCACCCCTGGGAAGAGGCATCTCCACATGTGCTAAATGAAAGAGGTTAGCCTTAGAAATGAGTTGTTAATTACTTCAGTTTATTATAAAAGTCTTCACTTTGGTTTCTGACTCAACAGTCAAACCTTAATCCTCATGTAAATCCAGAAAGCGTTCCAAAGCAATGGAAACCGCCTTCTTCTTGCAATAGCGCGTAGATGTTAAAAGATACCATGGACTAAATCTAGGGGGCTTTAAGGTCTTTCCAGTATGATTCCTCTTTCCTATTATTATTTTGTCATCCTGTGATTATTTTGTCATCGCAGGGCCATATTTTCCAGTGTCTTGGGTTGTTCCATGAATTAGTTATCTGTGCTCCTCATTGCTCAACTCAGTGTCACTCTATGGCTTTGGGCTACCACTCATTCTCACATCCAAGCTATTTCCTGTAGTCTTTTAGCACCTTTAATTCAGTAATTATCTGTAATGCGGTAATGGCTGACTTGGATGGCTTTATCCTGCTCATGCTGAGGAGTAACTGAGACCTGTTTAGATTTCATAGTTTATTTTATATTACATACACACTCACACATTTGTATTTAAACTGCGGTTGTACACAAACTCTTCTTACAGAAAAGCCTTCCCTTGCCCTGTGATTGGGGGGTGTAACCCTCTCCTTTTTACATTCACCCTTGGATCTGTGCACCTCCTCCATTTCTGAAAGGGACTTTTGTTTCCCGTTGGTCTGGAATGGATAAGAGGAGAATCTCTGGTCAGAAGCACACACTTCATTATTATTTCCATTACACAACACAAATACATAGCTATTAACTGTACCCTGTTCACAGCAGAAAACTAGAAAGAGAACACATACTGTATTTCCTCTTTCCAGCCTATGAGTTTGAACAATCATCGGCATCCAGGATCTCTAATTTGATCCCACCAAAATATATAAAATGCTCCTTTTAATATTAACTACCCTTCCACCCAACTGTATGCAAGTCCACCCATTAATTTTGAGATATCCTGCTAACCCTATTCCCCAAATCCGATTTTGATCCATATTTATATCAAGGAGTTTCCAAGAAATTGAAGAAAATGTGCAGAATCGTCTTAATTCAAGGCATTGAAAAGTACTTAAAAATCATGGATCCGCCCTGGAATTGCTCCAGTAGCTGGTTCTTCTTGGCCCGCGCCCCATCGTCCCACCAATTTTTCTACGAAATCTGTTAAATAGTTTTTGCGTAATCCTGTTAGAGACCACATACCTCTGCCAAGGCATACCCAGCCAAACCCACTGTAAAAAACAGACACTGTAAAAAAAGAAATGTTATTTTTTCCCAAGGGTAAACCGATCTGCCTCAAAATGTAATGTTTTTTTTTCACCCTTGGCCAATCCTTCACAACTCCACCGAGTTTAGTGAAATTCTGCCTCATAGTTTTTGTGTACTCCTGCAAACAGACAGATAAATAACACCACTAAAAATGACCTCCTGTGGCTTAAATAGAATGAGTCAAATGTTATCTCTGTAGAAAAATAAGCATTTTTGGGTTGTTGTTTTATTTTTACCTGTTCCAAAACAGAGGGATGAGTGACTGAGTGGACTTATTCACTGAAGCGGTCCTGGTTTGGGCAGTTTGTAATTCCACTGGAACGCTTGTGTTGATGGTAGTTTGGCTTTCATTCCTTTGACAAAGGGAGGGAAAAGAAGGTTTAGGGAGGATAAGAGGAAAGACAGAGGAGGGCTGTTTCACTCAAGGTCACTCTTTAAATCAAGCAAACTGTACTGGAAGCCAAGTTAGGGTGTATTGGCTCAGAGCACCCAGTCACACTGGGGCCAGGATAACACACCCTGACACTCTCTCCACTGCACCCACCATTTGGAGGTGAGCTACAAATGAGCAAGTCATCTGAGTTATCAACTTTTTTAAAAGCCGCCATGAAACAGATGTGAGATTGCCTTTGTTTCTGCATATTGACACGTTTCAGGTAAAATCATGACTGTGGCACTGGACTTATTATGAGCTATAGCACTGATTGCTAATGAATGTAGACCAATAAATTAAAAATACGGCTCTTCTACAACTTTACAAATGTTATTGGACCACGTGTATTAAACTGTGTTAGTGAAACAGGTTTGTAGCATTTTACAGCCACTTCATGAGTCTAAGAGCAAAAGTCTTTTGGAGCTGCAGTGACATAGAAGGAGATTAGTACAGGCCCCTGAGAGCAGGACGAGTTCCAAAAATAAGAATATTTATTACAGAAAGAGAGAAGACGGGGGGTTTGGTGTAAGGCTGTTCTTGACTTCTTCTTGCCACTATTTTTTTGGACATATTTGGCATATAACAAGATAAATATGTTATAATAGGCACAGGAACACAAGAATAAAACTGGGAACATGTAGTTTTCATTTCATAGGACCTCTAACTTTGTTCATCTGGTTGCCCCCAGACAGTAATGGACAAATAAATATTCCTGTTAGCCAACACAGTAACTCAAGTGACAATTTTAATGGAGCACAATAGTGCTTTTTTATTTATATACAACTCTGGTGGTTACATTAAAATATGCTCTAAATTGTTACTTTGCACCGCCTGTGTAGAGCAGAATGAAAACTGGTCTCTGTGTGGTGGGGCCACACCTTGGCCTTCATCATTCCCAACTGTCAGTGAACCTGCACCGGGGCGCCCAGTCACCTCATGCATTTCCTCTGTTCACTGGAGCTCAGCATTCTGCATTTAACTCAGAAGAGACAAAATCAAAGTGGTTAAGTTGGTTATCGACACGCCGCGACTTTAAATGGTTGCGTAATTGCGTCTGGCACCACGGTTATATTTAAAGTAGTTGAAAATCCTGTTTGCATGCTGTAATATTTCTGTTTGTATTTCAGTCGCGTAGCATAATGAGTAACATTGTTTTCGTCAGTTTGTGTCTGGAAACAGAGGCCTTCAGGTAGAGAACAAGCTGTTGTGTCTTCTAAGGTTGACCCAAATACAGGAGATTGGAGACAGAGGGAAGTGACTGGAGAGGATTTGCTGGGCACAGTGGCAGATAATTGTGGCTGAGCAGAGAAATGGAGAATGGGCCAGGAGGGAGACAACTGAGTGGCGTAGTCGGAGGAAGACAGGCAGACGGAGGAAACCAAAGGTGAACAGCAGACTTAATAGGAGTAAACACTGAGAAAACAGTCGACATGAACCACTGTGGTTCAAATAACAATCCTTTGAATGCTGATGGCGTATACAAGTACCTGGTCACTTACGTTTGAAGCCTCCTTTCCAAATAGCTGGATGTACTTATGTGAGCTAACTGGCAGATCAATCTTTCTTCTGAGAACCTCTGATCTACGAGAACCTCCTTCTGTACTTACGCCTCTGAACCTTTTCACACTAAGCTAGCAACCAAAAGCTACAGGCGGTGAGCGAGCTTAATAGCAGGTCTTTGCTTTCTCTGCAGCTAGCTATGAGGTGCATGACTACATCCCATGCATGTGCAGTACTGTAGTTGTCAAAAACCACGGAATTTTAGTTCTTCACTACAGGTCTTATGTTTATTTGGCCCAGCACGTCTTAATTAGGGCCTGAGCCTGAAGGTACTTCAGGCTCAGGCCCTATTATGTTTGTTTATTTTATCCTCCATATAAACACCCACAGGTACATAAGTATCCATTTACATGTATGCCATATCAGTAGAATTTTCACCGCTTTACATTTACTCTACATTTTTCAGCCGTAGTACTTCCCCTGTATTGAAATGCATGGCATACGTTTGACGCTTTCAAACAGCTGATCTGTAGAGCTGCGTGCGTGTGAATATGAATTGAGTTTTGGGAAGTCTTTTACCCCGTATGATCCTCACCTTCTTGTTACTATAGTGCAGTGTCAGTAATGTTTTGGACCGTGGCCCACACACCCATGCAAGGTGACAGGGTAGTCCTATTAAGGTTTCCTAATCAAGTCTCCTCTCCTCTTCCTCTCCTATACCTCTTTTTTTCCTGCCTTCACAGAGAACCAGTGTTTTGGCAGAGAGTTCTGTGCGAAGGATTCAAGGCCACGTTTGTGTTGGATATGGGCCAAAAGCCTTTTCTATCTCCCCTCCTTTCCCATATGGGATGGTTGCTGCAAAGTGTAGCTAAATGCAGGGGCAGTCATTACCCTGCCTCAGAGAGACGCCTCTGCCTCTGCATCGCTTTATCATCAACTACAGGAGATGAAGAGATCCATTTCAAATGAAAGAAAAACAAGAAAAATTAACAGATATGAAAAGAGTTGTGAATAATGTGCTAGAATTAATTTCACAGTTAAACTGTTTCAGTCTTAGATCGTTTAAAAACATCATTCAAATTTCAACTTTATTTTATGGAAAATAAACATGTTTGGAGAGGGTAACAGGGTAATTAATATTGTGGGTCGATCCTGGATACTCCTACTATACCGGAATGTGTTCATTTTTAAGATTATGTAACAAACTCATTATCACTGTGGATGCGGTGTCATCAACTTGGCCTTTCCCCCTGTAGTTTCCATCTTGATCCACCCGGCTGCTACATGGTTATCTGGACATTAGAGCCGGAACACATCTACTTCCAGCTCTCTTAAAGAACTCATTAACGAGGACTCATATTTTTCCAGCTGCCAGGTGGCCGTGAACTGTGATGAAGAGGCCAGTGTGTCCACATCAGGCAAGGGTGGAAACTACATGGTTACCACACGGAAACGACCTGGCCGGGGTGGCTGAGGAAATGGGAAGGGCTACACCTGCTACACTCTATTGACACTACAGAGAATCAAAGCATGTCAGTTTGCAACCACACAGCTTGGCTCCCAAGTGCTCTGATGACTTCATCTACAATTTTTTTTTAATGACAAATGTAACACGTCAGCTTCAACTGCTCGAAAGATTGAGTGGGTTGAGCTGTTTCTTTACGATTCTTTATTGACAACCAGATTATATCCTTTGTTTCTAAATTAGGGCCCCTTTGACTGTTTTGACAAACTGCCACAAGGTTTTGTCCCCGACTACAAGAGGCACGGTTAAAAATGTTTATTAAAAATAAGAAACCAATATTTAAACAGAAACTTAAACAGTTTAAATACATCCAAACAAAGAAAGTCCAGAAGAATCCAAACTATTATGTTAAGTTACTAAATATATTTCTCAGAAGCCAGTGGAGTGATGGTGTATGCCTTCTGGCTGGTTGCTAGCAGGCGTATGCATATCTGGCTTTTGGCTTGTTAGTGGGTGGCTTGCCGTCTTCCAAGCCTGGTTACAAGACAACTCAGAAATTTTGATTTGAGTTGAAGCTTGACTTTGAATATCCAGCTGAAAGCCAACAGGCCTGGATGTTGGGTGAAGACAAGCAGGCTACTTTGCTGGAGGACTCAAACCTGAACGTGCTAGCTTGCTACTGCCAGGTGGCTTGTGACCCTATCTGGAAATCTTGGGCTCATTCTTCTTACAGAACCAGGCGAAGGGGGTCAAGAAAAGCTGGGTCTAAAACAAATAAGCTTGAATAACTCTTAAATGAAGGTCTAGAGATAGTCAGCGATATTATTGGCCCTGCTGAGGCTGAGCAGTGATCATCAAAGACACGCTTTGCAAAAATGCCACATAGAGAAATCTTGTCATGGTGCTGTCTACAGATAACACTATATGAAGAGTTCTGGAATCCTTTCACAATGTTAATATATAGCAGTACCATGGAGCACCCTGCCTGAATCCGTCCCTCCCCACATTTTAACCAGGCATCCCAGGCGGAGTGCAATTGATTTTGGCAGTGGATGGAATAAAGATTGATTGAATCAGAATGGAAAGGACCTCGCTGGGGGATCGACCATGCAGTAACCCCTGAGCCGTGGACGCCTTTGCCAAGAAAGTACTCACAGTTATTCTAGCGTAAGGGGCAATGCGATTAAAGCCCATAGCTCCCACACACAGAGCACAGAAGATGGAGATTGTGTCCTATGGAGAAATTACACATGTGACCACCAGGCTGTGGTTTTACTGTTAATTAGAAAATTGTCTCATTTCTACCTCACTGTGGTCCTGGGTGATGAGAGGATGGAAACAGGCACACAGAGATGTATTGAAGTGAACATGTGGTAATAACAGACACTGAGAAAATAGTCAATATATGTGGTCTGGACTTTTCTTTCTCTATGGCATCTGTTTAGCCTAACCCCCCCCCCCCCCCATCAAATCGATGTTAAACAGGTTTGGGCTTTTATTGTGGGTGTAGTGAAGCAGTGAGTCTGCCCAAAATGAGGGAAGCAGTTTTGATCCAATGTACAGTATACTCAACCTTTCTACCGAGAAGCAGCTGGGGTTAGTGTCATTGAAACATTTAGAAAGCCGTAGCCCCGGGGAATTCTGTTGACAAGTGGGCTCGTTAAAAGCTTGATACTGTTATTGTTATACAATTATTGGATTACAGTATAACCGGTGTATCAGTTGCCTTCACAAACTTTACCTCAACGTAAACATCATCCGCGAGATTGCTGTCATCTTTGTGTTTGCCAAGTGCCCAGTGTGTCATTCCGAGTGTGTATTTACATCGTCGCCTTTCTACCCAGGGATCTCGTCTAACACCTGTCAGAAAACCGTCTCACCAGAAACAATCAAAGAGCAGCACATGGCATGTTTGATGTGTACTCAAACACAATGTGCTGTGAAAACATGCTCTGCCAACGCTAAGTCTCATTCAGTCTTTTTCTGGCACTGGTTCTTCTCTGCTCGCGTGCCTTCAAGGCTTTCATTTATCTTTGTGTTATATGTCTTCATGCTTACACACACACACACACACACACACACACACACACAATGAACAGATGAATGTGCCTGAAGCTACTAAACAGATCCATCTGTTGCATACACACTGCAAGTTGTCTCAGTGGTTTGGTTGGGACCTGTACAAGCCATCCTCCAGTTATATTTGTCATTGTTTACTTTGTCTCTCAGCACTGACTTGGTAAAACAGTAAACTGATATTTTCTAATAGTAATGACAAGTTTTTGCTGTGAGCAGATCAAGCAGCACAGGTCACATTCACTAGTATCAAATCCCTGTTCAGGATTTGAAGTAGTTTTTATTGCACATTGCCATAGAAATATGTCACTGGAGTGAAAATGGAACAAGCAGCCATGAATTTGAACCTGCTGAGATTGATTTAAAAAAAAAAACACAAAAACCTCAAACTAGTTAGCGGGTTCCCTGCACAGTCCCAGTTGAGCGGGTCATTTACTTGTCCCAATACACATGAACAGTTTTTTTTAATGCTCCCTGCTGGTCCTTCTAGTTCACCCTTTTTCATCACAGCACAAATAGCGGTGTCTATGTCAAGGATGACTCCTTTTAGGTGAGCCAGCATGAATTTTGTCTCCTCTTGTGTTGTTTTAACTGTACCGTGATGATACCTCTCCGGGCTGATTAGGGGTCAGCTGAAGCTAATGCGCTAGAGTCAATTGATATCAAACTGCATTATCTGTTGATCAGATTTTGAAAAGTGTGATTTTGGTCACAAATAAATGCAGTAATGTGACATTTCCTAACATTATATAAAAGTACTGTGAGGGGACCTTTGACTGGTCCAAGTTCTGGTAAAAGAACGTGTGATATTCAAACATAACGGACAGCCTGCTGTCTTTGACAACAGCTGGAGTTCAAAGAATGCTCATTCATAGTGGTTCCAGTTAGCAGCTCTTACAGGTAAAGGGTTCTCATTCTATGGTATACCTGCTTTTTTCAGTTTGAACTGAGTGGAATATTAGATTAAAAATGGCGTCTGTGTAAGAGGAAATTATTTGATATTGACAGTTTAAAAAAAATCCATGAGTAAGTAACACTCTGAATATGTTCAAAGAAATTAAATTAATCTTAGTGATAATCACTGTGCCTTTGAAATGAGCAAAAATGCATTATTAAGTACATCATGACTCAGATCTTATATAAAGGGTTCATTAGCTTTTGTCCATCCTTATACAGTGGTGTTTTAACATATCTTTTGGACAAAGGCCACGAGGAATATTAATGGAAAACCAGTGTCGACACTTGAAATAAAGCAGGTCTTTATGTACTCCGTTCGTCATTCAGAATCGAAATATTTTCCTTGGCAGCGCAGAGTGTACAAGGGGGAACAGTACTACCCCGATTCTCCGCTTGTCTTCTCCTCTTTCTATGCTTGAAATGAATCCACCCTCTGCCTGAGAGAAGCCCCCCAAATAATTATGCGTGTGTGTTTTACAGGTTTTACACTGCGTGTGATGAGCTTTCTTGGCCTGACAACCTCTTTGCGCTGTGCGGTCTGTAAATGAGGATGAGTACATTCACCCCTTATGAGTATCGGTTCGTGTGTTTGTCTTCTTGCTCCTGTTACAACGACAATGTTCCACTACCTCCTCCCCAGCGTCATTAGTGCAATGGCAATATGCCACAGATGATGGAGGATGTTGCTGGATGGAAGATTCAATAAACTTGTTGAACTTTTGGGCTCTTGATGTTCACAGTGTGAATGATTAGAATAATATTCTCTAATGGAGAGAATTTAGAAGACAGCGGAGTTTATGAGTACTTTAAATGTTTGTTCATTCATGGCATTCATGGCTTTTAGTTATGTTTCAGATGTGAGCAAGACCCTTGTTTTAACCTCTACATTTTACTGTACCTTAAACCTAGCGTACACACACTTGGATGAAATGTCTTGTGAACACTGTTGCCATAAAACTACTTAGTATTCATGAGCTCATACTGAAGAGGTCCAGATCACCCCCTTGAAATACCCAGATTCTCTTCAGGAAGTTATACTTGGCATTTAAATTCTCTATTATGATTTGTTGGGTGCACCAACCCATATATTAAAGCTGAGGGAGGAACGAGCTGCGCTGGCTTCATTTTGCTTTGGTCATTGTAAGGTATCTTTAACCCCAATCTGACTTCCAGTAAACTCCCACTCAATCAGCTTGATCTGATCTTCTGTGTGAGCTGGATGTACAATGACTACTTCTAACAGGGAGAAATGCAAACTAGAAAACATTTCATCCAGGATCCAGGATCTACTGTTTTGTCCCGATCACCTCAAAAAATTAATCTCTCAATTTTGTTTTTGTCTTACGCACCAAATTTGGTTGAGATAATTCACATATAATAAATGTACTGAAACAGATAGATGGATAGACTTTCTACATCAGTGTTCCTGTGACTGCACCCAACTGTTGCATCTTAGTTCATTTCAAGAGTTTGATTGTTAATTTCTGGTCATGATTTACTATCTGACATTAGCTCCAGAACATCGATTAGCTTGTAAGCCTCTCACTGTAGACGAGGAGCCGGGACGGCACTGAGGACCAGATGAGCGACATCACCTGCAGCGTTGGGCAGTCTCTCAATCTCCTGATGTGGCCTGAGGGTTGTTGGCTCCTTCAATTTGTGAACCGAAAATATCACTTGTTTTTTATTGTTGTCTCCCACTATTGTTGGTCCCATCTTTATTATTACCCAACTGCCCTTTTGACCTCAGTTTGACCAGCTCTTTCCATCGCTGAGGAACATGATTGCATAATCTGGCCTTGGAGGCCACAGGGCTTGCCTCCGTGCCAGTATTGTGCAATGCAAGCCTACATTCTCTCATATACTATTTTCATTTCACGCCCCCTCTAAGAGTCTTTCTTTCTCGTGTTACCCCATTTTACTGACCCCGGTGCAAGGTTGGGGTTCTGTTTGCCCAGCTGCACGGCTTATCTACCTGGGGTAAAGGAAAGTCCCATTAGCCGTTTTGTAAAACACAGAATAAAATGTAATCTACGGGAAAGAAAGAACAGGGTTAAGGCAAATCCATGGTCTGCCAGAGTAAAAGGAAAGTAAAGGTACTGCACCCCTCCCAGAACAGTTAAACCACTGCAGCAAGGCCAATGAAAGCAGTATATTAGGAATCTGAGACATGGTCCCACACATTTCATGTCGTTCTCCCCTCATCGACACCACTGTTCTCTCCATCTCTCTCCCTTTTTCTCTCCTTCCATAATATACACACGTTTCCCAACATCTTTCTCTTCTTATTTTCAAGATTTAACAGGAAAAATGTACTGACTCATGGAAAGGACTTCCTTGCCCTTGGGCTTGCGGTGCGGTTGGGCAGAGGGAAGTTCTCCAGCTCAGGCCCAGATGGCACCTGTGGCTGTGTGGGATCCCATTGCGCTCTTGTTCCCCTCTAGAGGTTAAGGCTGGAGATTCCCTTGCCAATGCCCAGTCAGCACCACAAACGCTCCACACGTCTGGTTGTGTTCCAGGCTGCACTGATGTCAAAACTGGACACTCTGAGGTTCTGCATTTACACTGACCGATGGCTGGTATAGGACCTCAGCGCGTTTTACATTGGAATGGCTAAATATGCACTGACAAATACTGTATAGGGAGAATACACTCATTCTTAAACATGCGTGCTTAATGAAGAGCTTGATGTAGCAATGTTTAATACTCATTTAAAAAAGAATTCCTTTTTGAGAACTGTCCCGAGACACTTGCAATGTAGAATGATAAATAATACAGTCTGAATTTACACCCTAACTTCAATGTGTTCTCTCGGTTATGTATTTGATATTATTTCCTTAGAGTCTCTTTAATAAAGTGCATGCATTTCTTTAAACCTTCTTTATGGTGGGGTATTAAAAGCACATAGCTGTGTTCTAATCCAGCTGGGGTATTGCCCCAGACGCTAAGTGTCTTTATAGAGCAGTGACATTAGCTTGTTTATTGGTTGCAGGGGCGTAAAGATGCTATTGTTTTAATTGCTTGTACATGCTCCTGGGATCCATGGAGATTGCAGAGACTGCAGATGCCAGCATATTGGAAATGGGATAACAAAATGAAACTAACGAAAGCCAAAATATACATTAGCTATCTTTGATTTGTTTTGCCCTCACTTAATAAAATTGCTTGTTGTAGAAGCCTGTAGTAGTGAGGAAGGGCAATACTTGTACACCTTCTGAAAAACCATCACAATTGTTTTGTTAGTTTATATATTAAAATAATGAAAACACACAGACTGCGTGGTTATGACATACTGTATTATCCCAACAAGTTGGATTGGGATGGAACCAAAAAAGGAAGCAGAAGTGCTGCAACAATAAATCTGTCATTTGCTGCTTTTCCACTGCATGGTAATGTACTTTTTTGTTTACTGTACCACATACTTTTTGGCACCACTTGTCTCAAGGTTCCAGGTGCAGGTCATCAATTGGTCAACCTGGTTTACCAAAAAGTCTCAGACCCAGAGAATCAGGTGTTATGTGGTGTCTGTATGCTTATCGGGTACACTGAGTGGCTGCTATGTGCAGTGGAAAACAAAATCCTGGTTCCAAGAGCAAGTAGAGTGAAGTTCAATTGTTACCATGTGGAGGCTAAGGGAGTAAATTGTATCCTACCTGGGTTCGACAGCTTGTCGTACTTTGATGCAAAAACTCACACCTAAACATGCACTTTTTTGTGAACACACAAACACACTCCCTCCACATTTTGCTTGTATTATCCATGTTTGCTGCCTTTGGCACTCACCCACCATTCTACACGCTCCTGCTGAACTTTTGACCAAGGCCCTCCGGGGTGACATTAGCCAAGAGGAGGGGGGAAAGGGAGCTATCAGCTCTAACAAGTTCCTGCCGGCTTTAAACCTTGTCTTGCGTGCCAGTGGAGTAATTTCACGATGTGGCCAAGGGGCTGTTTAGTGCTCTGAATGTGAGTTAGTCCATGCTTTGCCCTCTCATCATACTTCTTCCTTAGCTAGCGTACCTCTGCCTGCCCACCCCCAACCACCCCCGGGCTTCCTCAGGCAGCTGGCTGTGGGGTTCATCCAGCTTCTGAAGGATGCCTCCCTACTTAGCTAATAAGAGTCCTACTTTACCCGTTCACCAAGGGGACAGACATTTAAGGGAGTGCCTACCAAGTGGCTCCACAGATTTGTGTTGACTGTCATCCATTTTTAACACCCCCACCCCCTCCCCTCATATGGAGAGTCTCTGGCAATCATTGTTAGGCAGGAAGTGAAGAAGGAGGAAAAGGGAATGTTCACTTGTGGAACACAGAGCCATGGTGGCAATGTTACTGTGACAGCTGTGTGGTGCTGTGGTCACTGGTGTGGAACACCGTGAGCAGGGGGTCCCACACACCAGGCCCCCTCAGCTGCCTCCAGAGCAAATGAGCTGCCAGGCCAGACTAATAGAGTCCTAATTGGTGATTAGGAGAGAGGGAAAGGTGAGGGAGTGTCTACTGGTGCTCTGCTGTTAGCAGGATAAAGCAGCAGGCTGCCGTATTCACTTAAACAAAACAGCAATCACGTTTTTTTTTTTTAAAGCAAAAATGATAACTAGCTCAAAACGGCTGTAATTTAGACACATTAATAAATAATTTATAGAACAAAATTCTCAAGAAAAGAGCTATAATTTCTGGTGGGATACGTCAAGCCCATTACAGTAGGAGTATGTGTGTTACTTGTGTGATGTGACTTCAATTTTGGAGGCGAACCAAGAACAGCTCAGAGGTATCCATCCATCAGACCTTATTGGAATAGACAGAGCTTTTGTGAGCATTATGTAATTGAATCTGAAGAAAAATGGGCACTTTAGCCCTGATCTTTTACCATCAGCCTCCATATAATAAATACGAATAAAAGGCCCTGTGTGTGGATAGTGTTACACACCATCTTTATATGGTGCAATGAAGAGGAAAGGGGGAGTAACATCCTGACAGAATATCAACTACTGAAACAGGACCCTACACCTACTTTGTGAATGACACTATGGCGCTGAGTGTTGTATGGAGCTGCTTTTGTGAATGGACCAGGCTTCTGCCCGATACTGATTTGGTAGATAAGGTGACGTCTGCTGGGATCCAGGACCCTTGCGTTAAGGACGACAAGAGCTGCGATGACTGCCTGTCTGCTTCCTGCTACTAATCCACCACATTAGCCGTGTGTGTGCGCTGGCCTATTTATAGCCAGGCCAGGATGTGAATAGACTGTCTAGTTTCACTTTTCATACAGATGGTAATTTCAGTCTTCTTTTCTACACATCTTGCTCCTCTCCGTCACTGAATGTGCAGATGGGCTGAAGGGTAGAGCACTTAACATTGCCTCCTCATGATGTGCAGATTTAACACCATTTTTATTTTTAAGGTGTAACTTCTGTTACATTGGATTTAATCACAAGTGTCTAATAAATTTGCACCTCATCATTAGGTGAGCACAATGTTAATGTTATGCACACAATGTGATGCAATTTATTGCTCTGATATTTCTACTTTTCTGGCTGATTTAACAGCTTTCTCTCTCTTTCTCCCTACATCACTCTCTCTAATACATACATATAGCCACACAGAGTGGTACAAACCTTTTAAATGATGCTACTGTTCACTGAAGTGCCTCCATACTGAACTATGAACTGTAATGAGTTAGCTTGCCACTGTAGCAGTTATCCCAGGGATGCATCATAGCATGGCAGCTAATGTCTGCGCCCCCTTTTCATTAACTAGCCAGATATTTATTGTACAGCTTTTATTTTATGCACCTCTTTTCTGTCGACACAGCATCCCGTTTTTACACCTCTATCTTGGAACAACCCCTCTTGGCGCATCTGTGGCAGATTAATCAAAAACTTCTGAGCAACTTTGGGGGGCTTAAATCCTCTAATCGTGTAGGTGTGAGAAAATGTTATGGGTCCCCACCCACAGCCTTGAGGTCCAGCCAGAACACTCATATTTCTGTGTTCCACTTAAAACCTGGGTGGAGAAGCAGTGAGAGAGCACTTTTGCACAGTTGGGCGCATGCTCTCAGGTATGAGAGCATGCAGACAAGCACGTATGTATGTGTGTGTGTGTGTGTGTGTGTGTGTGTGTGTGTGTGTGTACGTGCACAGACACAAAAAGCCAGCAATCCCATTTGCTAATATTGACACGGGTGTCCCCATTCAATCTTGTTACAAGGATTATTGTCTATTGAGATCCCATTTCATTAGGCTAAAACATACACCTCAGGGTGCAGACTGGACCGCTTGAGGGTCCGCAGCCCTTTTAGCCTCTTTGCTGGGAGGGTTTTGAAAGCGTCTCTGCTGAGGATCATTTCACTCTAAAGTATGATGTGAATTACATATCCTGGACTTTCATGTGTGGCTACAACAGAGGACGAGTAATAAATCCCAAACCCCAAATTAGTTTCGATTCATTTGAAAGCCTGATTCTGAGTTTGTCTCATCCAGCCTGGGAAACACGACAGCCGCTTTTATTTATTATTGTGTACCGCCCTCCTGGTCCTTACTCTGAACTCTTATCTGAATTCTCAGTGTTTATATCAAGTTTAGTTCTTAAAAGAGATAAATTCATTGTTGTGTTATGACCAATATTCATGTGAATGTTGATAATGGCAGTACGCACGGTTTCAGCACATATTCATGCCGACACACTCTTGGTGGATGAGGGCTATTGTGAGGGGACTCATGACGGTGTGGTCAGATCTCCTGCTAACTACTGTATAGAAATGCCAGTTCTTGAAGTATATCCCAAATGCATAAAAAAGCAATCCACCACCCTCCCCGTGGCCCGACTCCAGATTACGTATTGATTCCTGATATGAAAAGCTCATTACATAAACAGAAACAGCAACACAAAAAAGCCAGTGAACCTTTGCATAAATCCTTTAATTGAATTTCCAGTGCCAGTGGATGGGGGTTCTCTTTTTAATTGAATCTATTGCTGGTTTTGTGATTTGCATGCAGGGGAGTGGGTCCTGTCCCAGATAAAGTGCCATTGATCCTTATTAAAGCTCACCTCTGGCCGCTCTGTGGACTAACAGGGAAAATTAAATGTGTTCATGGTGCATATATTTACTGCCCGCAAGGCAGGACTGTGGGAAGCAGCGGGGATGAAGAGAATGACAGAGATAGGATGGGGGAAAAAATAGAATATCATGAAATTAATTTGCCAAATTGTCTCTACTTTGTTCATTTTTATCAAGCCATTTTACTCGAGGGATTCTTTAGAACTGTCTCTGGCAGTGTATAAATAGCACCTGGTCTCTGGTGTGTATTTGGCAGCTGATGCCGCACCATACAAACAATAGTGCTACAGGATCTGCAAGATAATATTTCGCCTCTGTCTTGGCATCAGTTTGTTTATCTAATTATGATGGTGGAAAACCCACTTGTTGGCTCTACAGCACATTGAGAAATGAGAGGAAGTGCTGTTTCCGTCTTGATACGGTGTGTGATCAATCTGCTGATTGCTGAACATTGATCAGTGTTTTCCCTGGGTTTGTTGGAGGACATTAGTAACACTTCCTATTGGATTATTTAGTGGAGGAAGATATAACCGCAGTTGGGCAGCCGGCATCACATCCCATCAGTGTAACTCGGACAGGTTGGCTAGTGAAGTATCATTCTTCTGCTTTGTGTCTGTAGTGAGTCTCCAAGTGGCTGTTTTTGCTTACTGTCGGGTAATTGGTCCAGCGCGTGTGATTAGTGTTTCCTTTGCTGACTCTAAGTGCCTCATCTCTCCACCTCGGCGTTTGCTCTGACTTCATTGGAAGCGTTTAGAATTAAATCAGCGAGTCCTGGTGGCACATTGTGTTTCATGGTTAGCTCGTGCTGTGTACTTTACATTCACTAAAAGGTACAGTAGGCTGCATGTGTTAGTAAGTTTCTGTCATGGTGAACGCATTTGCAGAGCAAGTTGTGAATTCAGCAAAGAAACCCAAACTGATAACATTTTGAATCAGTGAACGCATCATGGAATGCTAGAGGGAGATATTGGAAATCTTGAAGACTGCTCTAGGTTGATATACACACGTTGCAGATGAAGTCACATTCTAAAATCTTCTGTAAAACATCTTGATCATATCTATAATATCGTTTATCTGAGAAATCTCAACACATTTTAATGAAATTCATGGAGAAGATGTATTTCAATAAAAGAACTTAGCATTAATTTGTGGTATTAGAATTAATATTAGCTCCCAGAGGTGTTCTAAATGGAATAGAAGACCTGTTTTTGGTGGTCAGGAAGTAAATGTATCGAGAAAGTTTTACTTTAGGTTTTGTTTTAGTTCACCAGTTTTTCAGAGAACATTGTTGTGAGTAGCTTGCCACAAGAGCAGCAAAACCTCACATCTGTCAAACGGCAATGAGTCAATCTTGTTTTTGAATGATTTGACGCATAAATTATCAATGAAATTATTCACATCCTTTTTTGGACAAACTGTTCTGTAAATTATAACTTGCAACCTTCCAACAGCTAAATAAAATGTCATTTCTTGGTGGGATATGGACCATTAGATGAGTTACTGTTTTTCTTACCAGGGTGTGTGGAAAAAAAACAAAACAGAGGATCACTTTAATCTCGATCAAAATATTAATTCAAGCAGCATATTTAATCACTATTTATCCCAAATATTCAGATTTTATCAATACAACAGAAGATACTGATTAATTTCTTGCGAACAGAAAAATTAAGTGCATATGGTTCCGCCTCACTGAAAACATATGTCACAATGGTGATGTGACACAGACACGACGAGAGATAAAAGTGATTCTGAGGTTTGGTTTTCAAAGCTTTTTGCAGCTTTTCTCTCTGAATTTCACCAACAGACACTCGGCGTGGGCACGATGCTTGAGGGGGGTGGATGGGACGGCAGCAGAGACCTCAGGAGGTGCACAAGGCTTTGTCCCGTCTGAAGTTGTCAAAATGAATTTGCACACGCGAAATAAAATCATAGGAACACACCTGCTGGATGATTCATGAAATGCAAAACTTGTGAATAGTTTTAATCACTATCTGGCTGGTAACCCCTTTGCTCCTATCAAACTGTGAAGCGTCATTAGTGTCAACATTTGGGCCTCATCTGGGCCACGTTTGGCACCTCTGGCATAGATGCGGGCCACATCCTGGCCAGTATTAACTGTCCTCTGGATTGTTCCAAAGAGAAAGATTTTAACAGTTATTTTCTCTTCTTAAACCTCCCCAGGACACACAACTGGCAAACAGCGAACTGGTGGAGCAAGTAAGAAGACCTGCTCCACGCCACTGACGTGATAGACCACTGACGTGATGGACCACTGACGTGATGGACCACTGACGTGATAGACCACTGACGTGATGGACCACTGACGTGATAGACCACTGACGTGATAGACCACTGACTGTTTCAAGCTTCGCAATGTAGCTTTGCACACTGCTGCAAGGTGCATGTGGTTCACGGCAGGCGGGAGGGACTCGGTGTTAACAGCAGCGGCATCGGACCTGCGGTGGATGTCCAGCTGTGCCACAACTCATGGGGAGTCATTCCGAGAATTCGGTGAGAAAGTCCAACACAGCACTGCAGCAGTTTCGTAATTGAATACTCAGCTACTCATTTATGAAAAGAGAGAAAAGCAATACTAGCCTACTAATAGATGCTCTCTTTTGGCTACCAGTTCTGGCCTGAATCCCATTATTCCTTTGGTGTTTTTGTGTTTGCGGTGGACTTCTGCTCCAAGGAGCCTTGTGCTCCACTCAGCACAAGGGATGAACCGTACTGACGTGAACGTCATCTGCGCCATTCTAAAGGTTCTGGATGTGCTGGTGTGTATGTAGATGTTCTGAGAGACAGTGTGACTGTTCTATTTATTATTTATTATAGTCATATATCACATTTATATTCACATTTTGGACTTGCATGGTGCCACATAGACTACATGTCTACCTGGATATGAGGCAGTCTATGAGTTCTGTAATACACTCATCTAAAGGAACATGAGCCTGCATGTGCATGATTATAATTTTATATTTCAACATGACTTAAGTGCACTTTATAGAGATTTATTGTAAACCAGAGTGTTGGATGACCCACCAGAGTGTAGACCAGGCATTGTAAAGCTGCAGGAACGGCACTGGCTCAGCAGGCCACAAGCATTTATTTAGTGAGTGAATATATTTTTTGAACTGTTGAATCATTATTTTCTATATAGCAGTTATACATTATAAACGTAAAATAAAATGTCTTTTTTCTAAATCTTCTTTTACATCACTAAATCCCAGCAAGAGAACAGATTGCACAGATTGTTAATGATTGTCATCATTATATTCTTAAAACTTTTGTCCATCTTATTTAGCATTGCGGGGGAATGAGAACTGTACCATATAGCGTATTATATAATATCATGCTAGAAACAAAACCACAGCTTTAGCAATCTCTTCAGTATTTTTCACTTCCTGTCATGATCCAGAGCCAAAAGCTGGAAGATGGCTAAGAACCATTGCCAGCCATGAAGCATCAAAGGTGCATTGAATGGTGGCATGACTGGGAACTAGAAAGCCATAGGATTCATTGCAAAAACAAGGAATTGCAGCTAAAAATACCTGAAGCACATCAGCAGCACATTGGCCTGAACGTGCTCCCAACTGAAACAGCTGAGGAAGTCAACGATATATATATATATATATATAAAAACACACATTTTACTGACCTTTCCAGATGCTCTCCTCACCTGTCCATCAGTCTCTGTCAGTGCCGACTGTCCCCTCTCATGAACCTTCCATAGAAATGAATATGAATGGCTGTTCTACTAGCTGCTGCTATTGATTCAGCTTGTCAGGAGAGATGCTGAGATGAAGTGGAAGTAGGTGCTGTGAATCAAACTCATGAGCCTTGAATCTGCATCAGTTTTCAATGATTTGTTAAT
This sequence comes from Aulostomus chinensis, assembly GCF_037954235.1. Classification (NCBI taxonomy): domain Eukaryota; kingdom Metazoa; phylum Chordata; class Actinopteri; order Syngnathiformes; family Aulostomidae; genus Aulostomus; species Aulostomus chinensis. The sequence continues at coordinate 22,478,258 of NC_141321.1, forward strand.
ACCATTGACTTCTCTTTCTCCTTCAGCCAGCAGCTTCGCAGGCTCTTCTTCACTGTAGAGTCAGCGAGATGGTCTGGGGTGGGACGGGATGTATCAGTAACTAAATCAAGTACATAATAATATGTAAAAAGAAATTGTTTTGAAGTCCTCTACCGGACCACATTTCTCTTGTGTTCATTTGCGTTCACTGCCTGAATGTAAATGTGTATCTGGGGAAACTAAACTGTGAGGAAGGTTTTTAGTGACAGAAAACAACCTCTGTGACCCACTCATTATTCCCCTAGCCCCACCTGGCATGCAGCGAAAGCAGTTGGCTGATAGAATAAGAGAAATAAGGCATCCTTAATGGAAGCAAATAGTGGAAACATGTTCCATCAGAAGTGATTACAAGCAATTAAGCTGTTTTCACAGCTGGCTGCCTTGCTTTAATATGCATGCTGGAGTCACATGAAGTGCTGCGATAGATGGCGAGAAGAAAGATCGTCTGATATTATTACCCTCAACACGCTTATTAGACTAATGTATTATTTCCTTATGCACTAAAGGACAGGTAGATGTGTGAATAAAAGGTAATTAAAACAGAGTAAAGTCAACATGACTGAGAGGATGTCTGTACTCACCTCCTCCCTGTGACGTGACCCCCGCTCGGCCACGGAGGCCCACTGCTCTCCCTTCGTCGAACAGATGACTGATTGTGCTTCTCTTCCCTGTGTGGCCCTGAACCACTCAGCAGCACATCAAAGAACATCCAGGCTTCCGGGAGACGATTGTTGTTCACTGGGGCTCCAACCCGGTGCACACTGATGTTTTTCTTTCATACAAAAGCAGTTAGCAGCCCATAATCCCACACTCTTGAGTGAGGAAAATACCCACAATCCCTCACACTGGAACTGTAGTGTAGCTGTTCCTTCACGCCCTGCTGGGCAATAGAGAAGATCAAAGAGATGGCAGGTCTTAGATGAAGCAGTAACATTTAACTGCAGCCTCAAGAATCAGAGGCATGCGACTGCTAGTTAAAGTTGACACTTGTTTTTCTTCTTGGATCATATTTGTTTGATTGATGTGCTGGAATATCTTGTCTAATTTGAATTCAGTATTTCGTTCTTTGAAAAACAGCTTTAAAGCAGATTTAGAAAACACTTAGGGCTAACTTCTTCCGTAGGAGTTTTCATTTAAAGCCGCATTGTATAAGTTTTGTCTTGTCCTTCTGGAATTAAGTGTAATCTCAACACAGACAAAGTTGTGGTTACATCTCCAGTGGTGAGGGACCTGCTGCAGACGATGTTGGTGCTAGCAGTGTTCACTGGATTTTTGAGATAAGTCTTGTTATTTTTTGGTGGTTGTTGTTGTTTTTTAAACAGATATATATTTTTACCTTATTTTTGAAAATGGTTGCGCAAAACCACTAGCTCACGAACTAGCTTCCTGACTACTAGCTTAGCATTCTAGCTCGCACCGCACGAGTTTACATCCACACATATACAGTATATGACACTGAGTAAATCCAATAGCCACAGCTACAATTTCACCAAATAGCCTACAAATTCCAATTTTTCCAAGAGCAATAATGCAACTTATATGTGTAAATTCAGCCCCTCTTCTTTTAGCACTCTCTGATGAGTAAAAAATAAATTACCAGTGTTTGGTTTTAAGTTCCTCATCTAAACTATGTTTTTCTTTTATTCTGGAACATCCACTCAAGAAACATCGCTTAAATTCCTCTTGTACTCCCAGCAGCACACCATCGCTGTTGTTGCTCCCCTCTTCAGCTTTGTTTGGTGATGTAAAAGGCATCAGTAGAGGTGTGCTAGAGTCTCAGAAACTCCATATATTATGAAATGCAGAGAGATTTATCCATCAGCGATGCGCCAGGCAAGGCTGGGCTCTGTGGTTTTAAGTGCTTTTTAATCATAAAAATGCAGCACTACGACACTGATTTTTTTTTTTCACCTGATTGCGGTGTGCCAGTGTTCGTAGCAATGATTATCTTCTGTCTTTAAAGACTGCATATGGAGGCTCATGATTAATCACATTTGGGGGAAGTGAGATTCAGAATGAAAGAAAACCATCCCTCAACAGCGCCCCCCCCCCCCCCCCCCCCCCCCAAGTGAATTGTTTTGTTCATCACTGCCAAACCAGGCGTGAGGTCTTTTAAGTACCCATGTACTAGCTAAAACCACAGCAGGGAAAAAATTTGTACCCTCTCCTGGAATTACAACTTTCTTATTCACCCGTCTGAATGGACTTTCCCCGTCCGTCCCATGGTTAGGAGATCAAAGACACTTCAGATTTGGATGCTTCTGAATCAAAGCGAGAGCTTTAATTGAAATAAAAAGGGGGATGGGACTCATGCTAATAGCTCTGCGCAGGTATGTATCATAACGTCTTTTGGCTGCGTTGCATGGCTTCTCTCCCAAGGCTTTACAATAGCAGTGAAAAATGCCTACAATTTTCCTTGTGGTATTTGAAAATGAAGTGTAACAAAATTATTCATGACTATCAGCAGAGGGGGCTTTTTGGCACTTATTGTCAATTTTTTTTTTTCTGAGAGATTTGTGAAACTGTAGCACCAACAAATCTTTGCACACAATCCCATTTAATGTTTTGCAGCAATTGCCATTTCTGTCGAATGGCTGCTTTGCCTTGTTGCCCCCAAGTCTACCCCATGTCTGCGAATGTTTTATGTTCTACTGAGAGGTGGTAGGATGCCAGGATGGTGTAAGCATAACAAAAAAGTATTGATTTTTCATGCACACAACCAAGTGCAAACATAAAAAAGCTGTGGGAAAATAGTGAGTGAGAGTGAAATGGAAGAATTTATGTATATGCTGCTCCTGAATGGAGTCGACTACATCTTGATTCCAACATTGCAACGTATAAAAAATTAATAAAAAACAAATTGCTCACTTTGAAGGAAATCTATAAAGAGGGGCATTCAGATAAGACACCTCTGATATCTTGAAAATCCTTTATTTTGACATGATAACCTACACGATTCATCTGAAAGCAGTCTTCACATGATGTATAGATTTTGTCATGGGTCGCCTGTAGCGCTCTGCTGTCCCTCGTGACTGTGAAGGCCACACAGTATCTGAAGGGGAAGATAAAGTGAAGCACATCATACTACAGCCTACTGCCAAACAAATGGGTTCCTTACATATAGTATAGTGCGATGTTACTTCATTCCTACTTCACCCATGGTGGAGGTTGCCATGTGCGTGCCAGTCTGCCCATTGGGAGCAGGACGACGATGTCTCGCTCAAAGAGACATGACATGGCGTCTGAAGGAACAGGAGACGACAAATCCACTGATTTCTCGGTGATGCAATTTGGGAGACATGCTGCCACAACTTCAAGAATAAAACTCAAAACTGGAGCCCAGTCTTTATTGGATGTGAGCCTGTTGCTGGTTTTAGAGCAGGAAAAAAATCACTGATTACTGATATGTGCAACTGATATCAGGAATGTTTGTGCTGGACTGAAAATAGAACCTTTCTGTGTTCATTGTGGACCACTTCTATAACGATTATACAACATGAAATCATGAACTGAATATATTTGATATTTAATGGATAACCAACTTTTTAATTGTACAATATTTAATGAACAGAATTTTCGACAAACTACCGAGTGGTATGAAACGCATACATTTGATCTCCACGACTATAAATCACAATAAAAATAACATTTTAAAAAAGGTCGTCCCAGCTTCCTGTGGCTGCTTTTTAATATGGAGGTGAATTTAAAAGTCATTCTTACTTTAAAATGACTAAATCACGCAAAAATTGTAGTTTCTTACTTAGAACCAGCAGTTTTTCCATCATGAATCACACTAATGCTCCCCTTCTGCACCTGCTTTGCTCCCCCATCAAAATAGACACCTGTCCCCAAAGTTTTGTGGTGATAATGCACATATGCTATTAAAAAATGTGATTTATTCTGTAAACAACTCCTTCCTTAAATCCTCTAAATCACTCACAATTTAAAACCTGTCTTGTTATCCAGGTTTTCTCAGTCACACATGTTTGATTTACCATGATGGGCACCTTTACAAATGTACAGTGTAGGACATTTTCTTCACCCCCGAACCAGTAGAGAAGTGTAGCTGTCATATTAAACCTCTGTGCTCACTCACTTAACTCGCCACTCTCTCCAGGGCGCCCCTGTTTGTCTACACCACTGTTCCGGTTCAGTAGAGAGAGCAACAGGGAGACGAGAGACTCAATGTGCATTCCTGTCAAGAACTCCTTCACTGATCCTGTAAACCAACACACACACACACACACACGCACACACACACACACACACACACACACTGGGCTCTTAATTCTGAGAAGCCGTCTGAGAGTCTGCAGACTCTAAAGACTGGAGGCATGCTGGCTACACTTGCACTTACCTACTGTGGTTTAATTCATTATTGTTCTAATTAAAACCTTTTAAGCCCTAATAAGGCCCCCTGATTAGGGCAGCAAGCATTGTAATAGCGGAATATCATTTGTAAATTAATCATATAGCATTCTGTGATAGTTAGTAGGTTAATAAGGACAGTCTTTGAGGTTCGAGGTGATTGCACTTCAATGTGATATTTCTGCTGAGTGTGCTGGAAAACACATCAGTCTGCTTTTGGTGCGCTGGCCTTTGTTGGAGGAACGGATGCGGTCTGACACCAATAGAGGGCATTGTTGTTTAACTGCAGGCTGGAGAATAGTCTTTGTTTGTGCAAGTAGTCATGGAAGCTGTGCTTTTGTTTCACTCCTTCCCTTTTTCTCCATTCAGGCTGATTGTTTTGTTTGAATACTAATTTGGGCATCAATCTATCAATGTTGTGTTTTTTTTTTTCATATTCTCTCAGCAAATGCAATGGCTAAACACACTCAATCTTTTGTGTTTCTTCACCAGCAGAATATGACGGCATTATGTTTTCTTCGAGATGCAAATGAAAAGGATTCATTTAATCAAGCTGAAGCCAATTCTCCTCTTAAGGGAATAACTGAAATGCATTTTGTTTTTATTTTTGTTTCCCACATTTCCCGAGAGATATTTAACTACACGTATAAATAACATCAAATTCTCTCTTCTAGCATAAGAGATGTTGTAGATATACGTTTTTTTTTTTCTATCACAGTTTGAATTGAAAATAATGAAAGAAACCTGTGCTAATATCTGGAGTTTATTCTCTCCCAGTCAGATATTAAATAATAATTTGTCATCTCGAGTCACTTTGGTCAGGCAGGTCATTTGTAACGGTCTCTAACCCTGCGTGTGTTCACACACTGCAGCTGTATGCAAATAGGCAACATCATGTAAGCCCACCTAAAAACTATTTGCAGGAGTGATAACAGTTCATAGCAAAGCTCTCTTTCTCACCGTGAGGCCTTGAGATCACGCGTGCAGACATGCACACGTGAGAGAAAACACCCTGGAAGAGCTTTAACTTTAGAATGATCCTAATTTATGGTACTGCATTCATAATGCTAAGAATATAACCTTAATATATTTTCCTAAGTTTTTAATTCATTTATTATTTTGTGTGATTTCATTTAGGGTAAATTTGTCATAATTATTTTTGATTAGTCTTCTATTTGCCCTTTTAAGAGGATTGTCTATCTTCGATATGTCCTTGCAGTTTGGCTATACAATCATTCAAATAGCCTAATATATATTGATTATTTAAGATCATATAGAAAGTGATGAAAAGGGCACACTAATTATGATCAAAGTGGACTATTTAGGCATAAAAACTGATTTTATTTTTGTTGTTGTCGACATTCTTGTCCAGATTAAAATATTTAGCTTAGAAATTTATCATTTGAAGCCCCCCCCCCTAGAAAAAATATCCCTGTGAGGTTGTTTTAATGTTGCACTGAACTCATTGGTCAAAAGGACAAAACTCATCCAGCCTCATTTTAACACAATGGACAAGCATTCAATCAAATGGATGCCAATTTATTGATTTTGGGGAATAAACAAAAGAGAGGATTTAAATCTTGGCCGATAGCCATTAACAGTGAATCTGAAGATGGACAGGCGATTGGTCATAGATCACAAATGGCAGTAAATCCATCGCTCCTTGCTCATCTCTCCTTTTTTATTTTTGTCTGGTGTTTGTTCACTAAACTGCATGAGAAAATCAAGCCTATACCACCTCTCTACCAGGTGGCTTTATACAATGTAACCTCAGCAAAAGGGCTGTCGATAAAGTTTATTGTGCAGGTCTAAGTGGCAATACGTCCCCCTGGTCTTTGGAGGAGGAACAGGAATATTAGCACGGATGGCTGGTTATATGCAGCCTTCACGACAAACATGAGGATTTGAGTTTAAATGGATTCATATTCAATCATGAAATGTTAATAATGGGTAAAATCAAGCCCCATACATGTGCTATTGTGCATAATATTTCTGTCTCATCAAATTATAGGACAAGGTGTGACTCTTGATTCGATGTATACTTCATATACTTCATTCATTTTTCCTCTGCACATTGTTTTTTTTATTCCAGCCCTGAGTTCAGGATGCAGTTGATATGTGATCTAGGAGAAGGCAGTGTATTGATTACTGTGGGGACTTAAATGGTAGTATTGTGGAGTACAGACAGATTGTTCCCAGTGTCTTGTATACCTCAGCCCCTGTCTTACTCATATAGAGCCACATACTGTATCCACATTTGACATGTTGATAGCGTGTGCCCTCTGGAAGAGAGTAAACATCAAACATGTGCATAGCTAAGACGAGATAAACAGAATATCATGTTACACCACAAACAATTAGCCTGAAGCGTCCTTTCAAGCCATATAGCTTCAACCTGGATACTAGTGTCATCACATACCCGTTATCTGAGACGACATGGAAAAAAAAAAACAGAAACTCCTTACAATGTTTTGTAAATTAGTTAAAATAGATTGACATATGGTGATCTGAGGTTATTGCATAAGAAAAGACAGTGCTTTCAAATTGGTGTGAGGTTGTCCAGAGGGGTTGGAATGTGAGCTCCGTTGCGGTCTGTGTTCTCAGGTGATGGATCGAGTAGGGGAGACAGTGGTGGGGTGGGCAAGCTTTGACCTTGACCATGGAACAGTAAGCGCTAGCTCAGATATCTCAAATGATACCCATACATAGCGGCTCATTACGGAAGAACCCCCTTATGCAAAGTGCAGAGCTCAACAGCGGCTGGCTGACAGGGGCTGGCGTAGCACTGCTGACCCAACAATAAGACAACAGGGCCGTCCCCACCTGCCAAAAATATAGCGCAGTGTCCCGGTTACTTCATCAGCACTGGTCAGCAGCAAACCACTCAGGGTTTGGTTCTGAAGGGCTTCTCAGGACATCGCAATTTAAGAACAACAGATAACGGTGTGGCATTTTTGAGGTTTTAGGTGAATTTACCCTATATGAGACACATTGTTGCTACACAGTCTCACAGGAGGCTGTGCTTTCACTGGGAAACTGCAGTGTTTCATCTGTCTTCAACCACAATTTACACACTTGACATGTAATTTCTGTCAGAATGTGGCCAAATCTGTTTGCTTTCAAACAGTGTAAGACTCTAAAGTTTAAAGACTCATGCTGTCCTAAAGACAAGCAGAGAGCTGTGTAATTTGCCGTTGTCTCTGGTTCAGAAGTCAGTCGTATCAGTATACACTCACTTTGAAAAGTAGTTTCATGCAACAGCCCTGCCACAATTCCCCCCTCCAGATATTTAATATTCAGGTTAGATTTAATGGGCTCAAAAGAGATGTTAAATAATCTACTGGTCATCTCAGATTAGATTTCCCACGGCAATATCATGTCCATCCTGTTTATGAATCAGGGTGAACAATATATTAAGAGCCATCACTAGAATCCGGCTCAGATTCTCTCGGCCTCCTCGGAGGGGGGACAGAGGAAAGACTGTACAGTTCTCTGGTTCAGTCCTCAGCTTCACCTCAAGTAATTCTCTAACCACTTTTACACCAGTTCTGCAAAACCGCCGTAAAAATGACCCCACCATTATGACGCTCCACTTGTTTACACAGAACCAAACAATGGCAGCATTCTGCTGCTCCACTGTGTGAATTGGTGTAGCGTTCCAGCGTTCCACAACAGAGGCGTGACGTATATAAACACAGGAGCGCTGGCATCTGGAGTGAGCTGTTTTACCATTACGGCTGACAAGAGAAAACCCGTGGAGAGGAGGAGAGATGATGAGGGGAGTGAGAAGGGAGTAAAGGGAAGGAGGGAGAGATGGAAAAGGGTCTGAGGAGTGAAGACGAGAGCAGAGGCAGGAGGGATAGAAATTGAGGAGGAGAATGAAGGAGGAATGAGGAAATGTGAAAACCTATAGAGGGAAGAGCAGAGGAGGAAAGGAGAGCGGATTGAAGGAAATATTATGAATTTGATATATTTCTGCCTCTTAATTTTCTGATCGGAAATCATGTTTTTATGTTGTTTCATTTTATATTGCACTTTTGGCTTTCGACTGAGGACATTTCCAGAGGTACCTGAGAGAAAGCACCAGGAGTAGAGACTGCTGTGAAATAATAATGTATTTCCCACATTATTTATCATACTATGTTACTCTCTAAAGAACCCTTCAAGGGATAGTTCAGGTTGGTAGAAGTGGGGTCAGTAGAACAGGTCTTACCCTCAGTAGATGTGGATTAGCATGCTGTCTGCAGTAGGCCAGTAACTCAGCTCTTTACCGTACCGGATGGGGAACTGCACAAAAGAAATGCATTATGTATTAATTTCTACGCAAGCAGTATATGTAACCTTTTCACCACTTTACTTTTGCCTTTAATTTTGTCTCTATGTATTAACAATTGTGGAGTTTCCGTCATATTTCTACACTTGCCCTGTACTGTCTTGCCTGCTGCTGGAATTGGAACGTGCTGCTGCGGCGTGATGCAGGTTAATCTGTGTACTGCAGCACTACAAGGAGATTTCTGGCTGAAAAGAGTCACAACAGTTAGCGATAACAGTTGGATAGAAAATAAGAGGCAGGCTCCAGAGGATTAATAATCATTGCCACACCTTTTTAGATATTGCATTATCTTGATTGGTCTGTGCAAGAATATTGGCATGCAAAACAGTGCATACAGCAGGTGTAAATGGAGAAAATGAAGTAAAATCCCTGCCCCTGGACCCCCCCCCCCCCTTACATTTGGGCACGTTCACAGCACCTGTTCTTATGACTCCCTACCACATGTGGTTCTGTACTGTGATGGTAGTCGGCAGAGTTGGGCAATAACGGCTCTGTTCCCCAAATCAAATACGTAATCAGTCATGAAGCTTTTTTACTGATTAAGTAGTGTACAGTGTCCAACACAAGCTGAGTTTTCACAAAGCACTTCCAAAACTCAAGCGCAGTGTCTATGATCCCAGCGGGATGCCTACAACTGGTCCAGGCTGCAGGGGAACGCAGATGTGCATGAACTGGAGTTTACATGATGAGAAGATGGCAGAGGGTGAGGATGGAAGGAACCAATCAGGAGTGAGATGCCGTGACCGTACTTTGGGAAATAAACAAGTTTATGACATGTTTGGTTCACTCTGCATCTCCTTCAACATGTCAAACATCAGTTTAAAGTGTAACCGACCCCTCGTGACCATTTTTTTTCCAGCTGCAAACCAGCATATGCAGTATTTAGTAGCTATGTCGCTAAACCCTATTAGCTGCCTCTGATAACAGAAATGATACTCTCGTTCCGTTTAGGGTAAAGGTGTCAGTCAGTGAGTTGGACAGTCGTATTGGGATCACAGGGTCTGGCTGAATTTCCTGTTTCTCATGATATAAAAACTGCAGTTAGCAATGTTTGAGCAACAAGCCACTGTTAGCTAAACTTTTAGCTTAATCAGTAGCAGTTAGCATCATACTGGGAACCTGCAACTGCAGCCAAACCCTTCCAGCTGGTTCAGATCAGCTGATTCAACTGTTCTGTAATTTTGTGGTGTTAATCAAACATGTTCATCTCACTAATGGAACCCGTCTACCCTGCCTCGGTATAGCGAAAAAAGAAAATAGGGTGTGTGTGTGTAATGTGGGGTTTTTTTTTTTTGTAGAGAATACATTTTGGACATTTTCATTGCTTTCTCAGCAAACGTTGTGTTGACTGTGAAGGAGGTCTGCGCTCTCAGAGTACACTTGATATTTTCTGTTAATGTGTGTAAATCCTTCGGCAGCGATCATAAATATCGAATGGCGTACTCCAGTGTGAGAGTGGAAGCTCTGGTAATTGTGAGTCATGGATACTGTGTTATTGACAGCTTTGATTGACTCACACTGTCTTTAATAACGGACCTGCTGTAAATGCTTTTATCATCGGGGTTTACTGCGCTGGACCATGAGTCATAAGAGGATTCCTTGTGAGTGAAAATATCATGAAATTGTTATTTTTTACATACCATATACAGCATTCCCTCTATCACATGGGACTGGTTAAATGCAAGATAATGTTCCGTCCCTCAGTGGATATGAAGGCTTGTGATGTATGTCTCAGTGTTGTTGGAATCTCACTTGTGTGGCAAATTTTTAAAAACCCATAGTGTGGAGCCCCTATGATGTGAAAAGATGTTTAAATAATATTTCACGTCCAAAGTGAACTTTTTAGCTCACCAGCCAATTGTCTCATGTTTGTTCACACCTTGGCAGAATTTCTTTGTGACTCCAGAGGTCAGCAAACGTCAGCCATTGATTGTTAGTTTAAAGCTAATGGAGAACTTCTTCTGACACATTAAAACTGTCCAAAGCATCCATTTATAAACTCTCAAATGCATCAGGCCTGCTAAAGAAGATCCTGGTTAATGCTCAGACATCTACAATCATACTGCATTGAGCTGATAATAAAGAAAAAAGAGCACTTCCTATTTTGGCACGACCACGAACAAGACCTGCCGTCTCATTCAGCTGAACTTGTCCTCAGTGGGACTGTGTGTTTTATTTTGTTGCATTTTGGGGTGAAGTAACACTTAAACTTGCCCTCTATCCCTCTGGCTACCGGATCAGGACAGTAACTCATTGCTGTATTTGGGGCTGGGTGTAAGTGGCTGTCGCGAATACATCTGTCACCTCTCCTCTTTTTTTATTACCATGATACCTTTGACAGCTCCAGCTATGACCCGACCCTTCAGCAGTTAAGACCACCTCAAATATCACAGTCGCAGCTCGTAATCTCAACTGTCACCACTTAATGTCAGTTCCCTGGAGTAAATTAATGTTGGTTTAAACTCCACACAATAGTTCAACTTCAGTAGTACAGAACTTAATTTTTCTTTTTGCATCTTTTTTTCAGTGAGTAACAAAATATCTTCATATTATAACGTATAAAACCAGCAGATTTGTTTCTTTATTTATTTTATTTCCACAAAGTCAAAGCAATAAAACAATAAGACTTATCCCTGCTGTGGCCAACAGGACAGGATTTATATGAAGTTTGGGGAAAGCTATGTATGAGAGGTTGCACGCGACGTGTTCACAGCGTTGTGATTTCTAAACGGCCGTGGGGCACACTGCAGGAACAGATGGTGAGTTGATTCCTATGTTTAGGTCTCCTACGAGCAGACGTTTGCCTGTGTCAACAGAGGGTGCTACTGTCTTCTGTCTTTGTGTGATAATGAGTGAATATATACATTATGTGTGTGGGTTTGAGAGACAAAAGATGGTGGACTCCAGTGAATCCATTGGATGGCAGGACCCATATTGTGTGGACAGGCCTATCTGCTCCAGGGTAACCTCTTATCACAGCCATTGGCATATCTTGAGGGGGATGACATAATCAATAATCAGAACTGTTAATCAATGGTATTCTAAATAAGCATTGATTGGGCCCGCAAGGTTAGCCAGCTTTATTGGTTTACATTAAGCAAAGCAACACAATAGACAAAAGACTCGCAACTTGAGCCAACCGGTTTAACCCTTACCCATCTGACTTTAACTCAGAATAAACTCTGATGTGTGTATTCACATTTCTTTTTTCTTTTTTTTAAATTCTGGATCCGTATTTACTTCTTTTTATTTTTTGTTCTCAGACAACTTCGCGTCGGCCCGGTATCTCTTCAACATTGTTGTCACGCGCGAGCTCATTTGAATACAATGGAGCTCCAGTTGTATCTCATTATCGACATGGTCAGGTAGACAGAGGTCACTGATTTGTGTCACCTTTCACAAAACGGCCATCTCTCACGGGAGCCTGTTGGATTCAGAGGAAGGAGAACGGTAGCATGCTGGGAGTGTGTAACCCACTGGGGCTTCACGCCCCCCTAATTACCAGCCAGTGGAACACAGTCACAGCTGTGTGCAGGTTAGTCCAGGTTGACCCATGCAGTAGGTATACAGGTTTGCACTCCACATAAAATCAGCTTGTTCTTTACAGATTCACTTCATAAACTGTTGCTAATTGTCATAGCATTGCTTGATGCCTTGTGCACATTTTTCAAGCCTTAGCTGCTTCTAAAACTGGCAGAGACCACAGATATGACAGATTTAAACCAGTGTTTAACGTCTAATCCTCAGAGCAAACAATAAATTGTGATCTGATTGAATATTTGTGTGTGTAATGTTCTTGCATAGAAAAGCAAAAGAAGAAGGAAAAATGTGGATGAGAAGCGGAAAGAGCGTGGTTTATTTTAAGTAAAGGGAATCAAGTTTTATTGTCAGTCTAACATGAGGCTATTGCTAGCTATTGCTAAATACTAACTTAATTTACAAAAAGTACACAACTCCTTGTTGGTGACACGTTGGTCAGCCCTTTCTCATTAGCCACTGTGGGTGTCTGTTCAATATTCCAGCGATGTTATTTTCACACTTCAAGTACAGAATTTTGTGATTGAGGAGACTGGGATCCGATCCGGTACAATAAGATGGTGCCTGTAAAGCCTTCTCTCGCGGCGGGATCATCCGGATGTCAGCCTCCGATCAGGGGCGTTACATCAGACTGCAAATCGGTCTGATTATCCTGAAGTGTGAACGCAGCTTCAGTGGTAACAGAAGGCTGCCAAACTCATGTGCGTGCCTTAATTTCACAGTTTTCAACCAACTGTCATGATCCTATATTCTCCAACAAAACATGACAACTGTCAATGTGTGAAGATCACCCAGTCGTAGAAATTATAGTAGACATGAGTGGAAAATTAGCAGAAATAACCCTTTTAGTCTCCCTTCGCTGCGGCAAAGCTTAGTTACATGATTACTGTGTCGGCAACACGGATACTGCAATCATTTTTCCCCCACTGGCGGTGGCTGAGTGCCAGAGACGGGCTTAAATTTGGCTCATGACAGAAATGCCTTTCACTACTCGTACGGACCACCTGGCACCATACATAGAGGGCTAACGTTCCTCCCTTTTCTCTCTCTGGTACACAATGCCTGCACACTCAGCCTGGAAGCAGAGCTGCACCAGCATCAGTCCCCCTCCTGTGTTTACACTGGATGCATTCAGCTGCAGAATTACCCACATTTTGGAACTATTGAGAGCCCAAACACAAGTTTTGTATTCACATGATTCAAATTAAGAAAATGAAGCGTAAAAATATGCTTCAGGTTGTGCGTAAGTGAATTCTGAACCTTTGGGCTGCCTGTTGGCCAAAAGAAGTGTGAGACTGAAGACTAAAGAAAAAAAAATGTTTCCAAAAAGCTCTGTGTAGTCAAGCTGTTTGTAACACGGTCAGATAGTCTGCTGAAAAAACAATAATTCGTCTATTTGTACAGTTTATCTTCTATTACAAAAAATACACACTATTCTCAACCCTTGTAAACGCACAAAACGAGATGTGGGACCTAGCGATGCTGCTGTGCTGAAGCAGTGCAGACTCTTCGTCGATTCTTCCCTCATACCTCTTGTCTTGGCTCCATCTGTCCCACTGCCTGTCTGTGCCCCTCTCCCTCTCTCTCTCTCTCTCTCTCTCTCTCTCATTCTCTTTGTCCCTTGTGAGAGCCCCTGTCACCTCTGGCCCTCCTCCTCTCCTCCCCCTCTGTAAGGCTATTACAAGCAGCACTCCTCCCTCTCTGCCTTCTCCGTGTATTACCATTAGAAGACATGCATCTTGGGAGCCGCTGCACACTCCTCTGTGTTTTGATTAATATTTTAGCAGCCTCAGGGAGGAAATGGGTCTTCCTCTGAGCTAATCCGTTATGGGGTGGATGCAGAGGAAAGGGAAGATGATAGAAGAGGAAGGTCAAGCTCTATTGTTTTTGTTTTGCATGTCAGAAGTTGTAAAGACATCCAATACAAACCCAATGGCTTGAAAACTTGAATAATGCAGACTTGCGATGTGTTCAAACTAAATGAGCTCAATGTTGTTTTTTTTCTCCCCCCAGCAATTCTTTCACACCTCCTGAGAGAAATATTAATAGATACATATTAATTTGAACTCTACTGGTTTCAACACTCCATTCAGTAAGAACAGCTCTCATCTGGCCATGGATTTTATACAATAAAACTTCAATAAAACTTCAAACCAGCAAGGACCAAAATGCTAATGCTCAGACTTGGGATAGATATTTAAAGAAATGTCCTTGATTGATCTTTGGGAATTCATCGACCACTGGTAGCTCCCAGCTGCTAAAGCGGTCCAGCAGTCTGTGGTTAGCGCAGCTTTCTCAGCTGTGGCTAACTTTTTTCACAGCTCCTGCCTTTGTTGTCAGCATGTCGTGAGGGAACGCTACGTGTTGGTTCCCTCAACAATACCTAAATAAATGTACAGATCTGTTTGCAGATTTCCTCTGTCATTTAGTATTGCAGCTCCTCCACGCTAACACTGAGGTAATGCTAGGTTGAGACGAGGAACACACATCTATGTCAACCAGTGACCGGAGTGTGTTGTTCAAATAATTCATCATTGTGTTGTTGCTGTGTTGTATTTATCCGTGGCTTCAGTATTTACGATGAACACTTGTTTCTCTTTATATTTAGGTTAGCAGCAGCAGCTAGTAGACAGCGGAGCGTCTCTTCTTCGGTCTTCCTAAACGGTAAAACATTAAAAATATTGCCACCTGATGTTCAGATGTGTCATTACTCCAAGACAGTGAAATTCAACGACGTAGCACAGCCTCCTTTGATGAGGAAATTTTGAAAAAGTGATAAAGCAATTTCTTAATGATCAATGACTGATCATTGATTAATTGTGTCCATCAGTAGCTCAGATTGCGCCGCTGCACAAGAGAAAAATGCTTAAAATAAAAATATGATACTGCACTTTAATTGTGGACATGTGCCTTTAAGTTTTATTACAGAATAATGATCTAAATTAATATGCAAAAGTACATCTTTCTCATCTTTTCTTTTTCAGAACTCTGCACATCTCTTTGTTGTACTGCTGGTAACATCTAAGTGCATCAGCTTCTAGGTCTGTGTGCTGCTTTTTTATGCTTCCTCTTTCATTGATTCCCACTCTCTTTTATTTATGTTTGTTTACTGAGCTGCTTGACTCAAGAACTGCCTATTGCTTTTATTGTCGAATGCAATGAAGGGTGCTTTTATCACCATTTGCCTGCAGGTCAAAGGTGAGAATGGAGACAAATGGGCCAACTGTACAATGATGAACAGGGTGGTGTGAACCCGGAAACAAACTTCCAGTTCATAGATCCCAACAGTGCATTCCTTTGGTCACTGGAGACGGGCCTGTTAAGGGGCTAAATAGGTAAAGTCCATGCTTCAAAAGTTGAAGGTGATTATGGAAACTGTAAGGGGATAAAATACGGCTCTAAAAACTTTGTTCCTCTTTGCAACAAAACTGATCCTGCGTAGCAATCTTATGGTTTCTTTGTCATATTAAAACACTCACACTATGGGTCATATTTTTGTTCTTCCCCTCCACTTTTTGATATTTTACTCAGATACCACGCAGTAACCTTGGCTCTGAATCATGTGACACCTTGCTGCTACGCACCACTTTGCACATTAATTCTCTTGACCAATATATGAATTATTCTGGGGGTATTGTTTGTGAATTTATCCCCATGGTGCTAGCATGTTGATTAAGTGCTGTATGGAGGTCGAGCGTTAGCAATTACTCACCATGTGGTTGGAGCAGCGGGCCATGTACAGTGAGTGAAGCTGGCACATTAGGAACATACAAATGAAGCCTATCGTCTTTGTGTTCTGAGGACTTATTTTAAGCTCCGCCAGCCCATGTGGAGGGGGTGTCCTTGGAGCGGGGGGTGGGTAGTTTGTATGCCTCCGATAGGGGTTGACTTGCTAATGAAGGTGGCATTTAATTTGGTTAAAGGCTGCATGTATCGTGTATCTGTATGAATGGAATGGCATCACAAAGGTGGTGGGACTATTTTACTCTCCACTCACTGAAGGCGTTACGTTTGGAGGATGAGATGTGGCAGGATACACCTGTCCCTAGCTGTCTTTTTCTTCATGTATGAATAAAACATGACTTCCCTCAGTGTATGTTTAAGGGAATATTGTTGCAAAGCAGCACACGGTCAGATGTAAGTCTTGTTTCCATCAACTTATCCTGAAGTATCGCATCAGGAAAGTTGATGGAAACGCCAAAATTTGGGGGGAAAATGCACTTGGTTGAGATGCATTTTGTCTTTTTTGAAAAAAAAAAAGTGTAAACACTCAAAGAGAGAATGCTCTTTTTCAAATAAGCTCTGACTCTGTGTTTGTAATTTTCATGACTTGACCAGCTGTTTCCACGGCTGCCATCTTCCCAGACATTCCCAAATGTCTTTGTCTCTGGAGAGCATGCAGCATGGTAGCTGGCGCAAGAGAATAAGGACGTCTCTGTTCCTGCTCTGGATGACTACAGATGGCCAACATGACTTATTCTTCTTCTACTCGGTTTATTACAGCCATGCATAACACTGCCCAGGCTGCCATCTTCTGACAAAAATACTCATCCTCCATATTCACGTCTGTTTTTACAAAAGTTCACTTCTAATCTGTGTCGCGAATTAATGGAAACTCACAACTGGGGCTGGTTACTTCGTACTGTAAGTAAGTTCAACAGTAAAATACATTAAACTCACATTTTTTTAAGGAGTAGTTTTTCACTCCTATTATATCAAGCCAAGGATTTTGAGACGGTTGAAGCAGCTATGCAGTTCCAGTTGACCTGTTTGTTAGTGGTGGTGGTGATGGTGGTGGTGTTTTTTTAAACATCACATCGATTGTAACAAATTTTAGAATCAGTGAACAAAACCCTCTCGTCTCTCTTCTCTTTCACTCGGTGCAATGTTGAGAGGTTTCTTCATTAAACCTGACAGAGGAGCCAGAGGCAGGGGAAGCATTACAGCTCTGCAGACATGTCACCACTTTCTCCACAAACTATAATTTAATGCCACGCAATAATTGAAATAATTCTTTCATTTACTGACGAAGCTGCCAAACGGTGAAGCAGGAAACTGCAGACATGGGAAGATAATGTGCTCCTGCGTGGCGTTTTCTTTTTAAATTCATTTTCTATTCGAATGTATTAAATGCATAAATTCTCTCACTAATGGTTTGTGTGAGGCAGAGCAACAGCCTATTCAACGATGCAGTTTAGAGGGGGTTTTACGCTTAAAACAAGACCAACCATAATAATTGCCAATAAATCTGTGGGCATGTCCATTTTTCCATAGCCCTACATGAATGCTTAGTTAATCCTTTTCTCTGTATTGGCCATTTACAGACCGTAATGGGAAGGTTTTGCTGCGAGACACTGTAGGATTCAGTGGTGATTTTTTTTTTAAGTTCCTAAAATAAATAACCAGAAAAACTGTTTCTGATTATTTCTACTTTCTCCATTAAATGTCTTTGTATTTAATTAACAGGGGAAAAAAAAAAGACCACACCACTTTAAATCACAAAATGTCACTGTGTCAGCATTAAAGCACAGTATATTCATTATAGATACTTCCTGATTGTCATGAATGAAATATGAACTTTGTATTCTCAATCCCAGACTTCCAAAGCTACTGAAGGGAGGCATTGATGATGGAATGTCATCCAATTAACAACCCCCCCCCCCAAAAAAAAAAGACAAATTGAAAGAGACTCTGCATTTCTTGAAAATAGATATCATAAAAAAAAAGATATAATACAAATTATTTGTACCTCGAAGTTCATAAAATACTTACAGGATTCCCAAGATAATGGCGACTCATTGAGACAGTCTAACCTTTAGAACTTGAAGAAGTCACCCAATTCTGCATGAAATAAACAATTAAGGCAATTATAAGTTTGTCTGATGCCCATAGTGAATTAGCATTTCTCTCTCTTTTTTTTTTTGCTTCAATATTTGGAGAGCTACCGTCTTTTCCATGTGTCAGTTTTGAGGAGCGCTGTGCAGACTGTGTGAGCTTCTCAGCCTGTTTAGAGCTCTCACTTTGTCAACTTTGGTTTTGAACTCCAAAATATGCAAAATTACAGGCATTCCTCACAACTGGAGACCAGTTTTTAGCTCGTAATTGCATTTTATTAGCATGCAAAACACATCAGACTATCATGGTCAACAGCTAAATAATGTTCTGCTAAAGCATTGTCGGACATGTTGGAATGACAAATTAGCGTTTGGCTTCAAAGCGCCACTGTAATTGTCACTACAGGGTTTAACTGTCATTATTTAAACTTTGGCAATTGATAAACATCCTCATTGCTTCTTGTCTATTCACGTGCTTTCTTACAAGATGATTGGCTGAGATGTGCTACGTTCAGTTGTAATTTATTGTTCCATTTACTGTTTTGTAATAGTTGAAGCCTGTTTTTTTCCTGTTTTGCTTGGGCGTCCACCAACAAATCACCTGCACTTCATCATGACCGTCAATTCAAAGAGATGTATGATTGATGAATGAAGCCGTCCAAGGAAAAGAAAACGACCCCCCCCCCCCAAAAAAAAACCCACTTACATACAAGCAAGGCACTTTTATCCCTCCGTCCACCAACATGATTTACAAAGCCAGTCAATGCAAAAAGGGGGGGGGGGGGGCTGCTTATACATGACCACATAATGAAATGGTGAGCTAACTTGGGCGAGCACAAGAGCATTTAGTTAAGTGTAGAGATTAGCATAAGAAAAGCAGACTCATAACATGAGCGGACCTCTCTAATTGAGCTATTGTTCATGTAAGTGGTGTGATTTTCTATTCGCACAGATGAAGCCCACACTACCTCTCCTTCCTCTGAGTATGTAGCCTAGTGTGTGTGTGTGTGTGTGTGTGTGTGTGTAGGGGAACTTATCTCTCCAAATTGATCACCTCTCCTCAACAGGAAAGGACATAGGGGGCGTTAGCCACCGGACGCTAACTCAGCCAATAATGAACAGGGTGGTTATAATGTGAAATCTATGGCTTCTCAATTGCAGCCATTGATCAAATGTGCTTGTATATGTGATTCCCCGCCTGGCTCATGGAGACTGGATGAGTGTCTTTCTCACTTATTCCTTCACTCGATCTGTCAGTCTTTACATGAAGAAGGTGTTGATGATGTCTCACCTGGTGCCATCAGATACATTTGAGCATTCACTTTGGCCCACACTCCCACTATAAGCTCTGACTTCGACTTCCTCACAGCTTTTAAAAAGCAGCTGTAATAGTTCTGTGGTTTCGAAGAGCCCGCGGTTAGAGCGCCTCTGGAAGAGAATGCTAGCGTCTCTTGTGGATCCAGATGCGGTCTAAGTTGTACTTAATGCACTGACAGGTAATCCATCTGAAGCCATGGTGCTTTACGCCGATTTAGACAAGAAATCAGAGATCCTGTGTGGTCTTAGCCCTCGTGTCTTTTCCTGTTATCCCACCTCCATTATGCAGAGGTGATTTTACATCAGTTCCGTTTTGGAGGATACCGATCTTGTTGTTGTGATCGGTGCTTTTCTTCGGAGAGAGCACCTTGAGACGGATGGCTGTTGGACAATACAGTCAACAGTCAATCATACTGTCAGCGTAGAGAAGGAAGAAGAATATGTGACTTATTGAGTGCCGAGGTGATGAAGTTGTTTCTTCTATTTTGGTGACTTGTTTTAGTCGTATTACCTATGATGTCATAACAACTGCTATTCGGCTGACTATTTTGATAAGAGGGGTTTTTTTAGGGGGTGATTTAAGTTCATCAGTAATGTGTCTTATATGGTGTTAGACTTGTGTGCGAACTCCTGTCCTCCTGTCCTCCTGTCCTCCTGCTCCGTGGTACGTGGTGGTTAAAGAAGGTCCAAACTTCTGAACTACCACCTCTTTGGAGGTCAGGGATAACTGGAGAGACTGCATCTGTAGACTCCTGTGTTACAGCTGTAAACAAGTCGTTATTCACAATCTCACACACACACACACACACACACACCGAAGCCAAATGGTAAATGGAGACGGGTGACAAATTAAAAGGAAAATATAATCATGCAAAGTGCAATGATGAATGAAGATGCTTTTGTATATAGAAATGGATAAAGTCTCCACCAGGGGGAAGCCACTCTAACACCCGTCACCTGATCTACGGACTAAAGGGCGCAGACGTGTTGATACGTTTTGATTAGTTATCAGTGTTTTTGAAAATATGAACTGATCTTTCAACACACCAAGAATATTTTGAATTCTGTCAGTATGTGAAAAAGAAAGAAAAGCTTCTCCTCTCAGATATACTGAAAGAAACATTTGTTGTTGTTTTTGTTGATGTTAGTTTGTTTTTAAATCAGCCTGTTTACCAACTTGGCTAACGTTAGTGGGCCGCTGTCCCCAACCTGGCGAAAGTTGGTCTGTGCACGCTGCTACG